>NW_025920125.1:1237277-1404098 GCF_902686445.1 Sciurus carolinensis | reverse complement strand
TCCCACTACACAGACCAGAGGACACTCACTACAAATATCAAGGAGCCCACACTGTAAACATCAGTGTGAAATGTTGACATATAAAAAAAGTCTTTGCTACTCATATTGCAATCTGTACCTACATATTTCAGAAAGGAAACCCTACAGAGCTAAGTGAGTACACACCATACACCTTTTCAAGTCCTACATACACACGTCAGCAAACCCTAACCAAACATCTCAGATTGACCTCACTGCTCACCAAAGTGGCCTCCCTACTTATTTCCAAAGGCTATACCTAGACACCTAAGAGTTCTCATCATTTTTTTGACTGATCTCCCTTAACACCACAGATTTCCTCTACTATTCTCAAAGAAAACTCCCATCACAACTCAGTGTTTTCCTTATTCATATCATATGCACCTCTGAGCCTTTCCAACTAACAACAGTGGGCCCTCCCACATACATAAAAGAGCTTTCCCACACCCTTCAGAAGACCTCTTATTCATGCCTTAAAGAAACCTCACTACACAATGAAAAGAAGCCACTTTTCCTCCTCAGAGAAACTTTCCTACCCACCAGAAACACACTTTCCTACACATCTAAATAATCCCTCCCTAATTAAATCAAGACACCTTCCTACACTCTTGAATGTGCTGTGCTGTACATACTCACTTTAGGGACACTTCCTCCACAATTCTTTGAGAAGCACCTAAACTATTCAGAAAGTCCTCCTTATCCTCCAAACCAATTGATAAATTAATTCCCTGATGGGATTAACTGAGTGGTAACTGAAAGGAGAAAGGGTGTTACTGGAGGAGTTGTTTCATTGGAAGCATGTGTTTGTTGTATACATTGCGTATCTGGTGAGTGAGTGTCTCTTTCTGCTTCATTCATATTAGGTACTTCCCTGCACCACACATTTTTGCCATGATATTTAACCCCATCTCAGTGCCAAAGAATGGGCCAGCTTTCCATGGACTGAGATCTCTGAAACTGTGAACTTTCAAATAAAATTTTCCTCCTTTTGAACTGTTCTGGTCAAGTATTTTAGTCTCAACACAGAATAAACTGATGTAAACACAGTCATAGCCCTTTCTATAGAAACATTTACATAAAATACAAAGAAGGCAAATGGAAAACACATTATATAAAGGTAAATGCACATGCTCCAAAGTTAATCTTTGTGACTATGTGTATATAAACTGGATCAGAATGTTTCTGGCATTGACTAACCACAACATAGTGAATCCCCAGCACAGACTACACATAAAAGCAACAATTAGGACATTCTCATAACATTTTCTTGCCAGTTTTCTAAGCATGGGAGTCTTGGTAAAGTCATTTTGAGACTGCACCAACAATGGGACAGCGTTTTAGTAGTAAAGTTTATAAATTCTAACAGTTGTGCTTGTCTAACTGAAAAATTGCTCCTCCTATGCAGATCTCTAAGGACAGACACATAATGATTCCTTTCTTTGGATTCTGTATTTTTTCATATTTTATATCTGACTGATTCCCTCCCCCAACCTCCTTAACTTTGAGAATTTTTTTGACTTATAAGATGCACCTCCAGGAGTGTCCTCTATTCTAATGGTTGAAGAAAGTTACCCTGGGTCTGGATCCATATGGGCCACTAACTATCTTAACCAGTGCAACCAAACTCCCATGTCCAGCCAGCAGCAAAGGGGGATTGGGAAATATTCACAGACACAGACCTTGAAGATTAAGCTGGGATCAGGTGGAGCTCTGCTCTCTGATGCAGATGCAGATCTAAAGATTTATGCATGCAATCTTTATTTATATATGTCTCATTATCAGGTTAAATACTATACAACCATTATTCTTTGTATTCAAGAAAGTTACAGAAACTAGGACATCCTATGTTGTTTTTCTGTAGTTGCAAGCCACAGTTTCAAAGTGCAATGTTAGGAGATTTGTGTAACTCTCAAGAAAATCCATTGTTAAAAAATACTATAAGTTAGGCAGGAAGTGGAGAAGTGGAGTTGATGAAACATTTTGGTTGTCTAGCATAAAAATTCCTTCCTTCCCAGGAGCTGTGCCTGAGATCAAGGTCAGAACTGATAGAATTCTTCAATGGAGCCTGCTCATAAAGGGCATTGCCACAGCAGTTAAGCATCCTCTGCCATTTCACAGAAACATTCCAAAACACCAGGTAGGCCACTGTCATGAGGTCATCAGAGACCCTCAATGTCAATCACTGCTCTCCCATCCTCTGTCACCACTCTTCACCGTCTGGTTCACTGGAGACAGGGAATATCAGGAGATAACCCTAGGCTTTCCTCTGCCTCATAGATTGGATGCAAGGTTAAACTTCTCTGCAAACACTTCCCTAAGCATTAAGAAACAAATACTGGGTTTATTCTGCACCTGAGCCTGGCTTGATTACCAGTCAGGAAATGGAAAAAAAAATGGTCTCCAAAGAAAAACATAAATTATTACCCTATCTTATAAAAGAACTTGTTTTACAAAAATGGAGAAAAATGGTCAAACTGGGCTACATAAAAATTTTCTTAGTATCATGTTCAAAATGTTTTATTCCCTTATTTTTTACTGCCTGCCTAATATTCATATGTAATGAAAGCCCCATCAACTAATGCCAAAACTGATTCAAAAGCACAGGAAATATGATGTCACTTTTAAATCAAAGTTGCTGTAAAAGATTGATTTCTCTTTTTCTATACTCTGCAATTCTGTTATTTGAGTTAGTTCTACATTAAGGGCTAAAGAAAATGATTGATTGAAAGAAAGAAAGAAAGAAAGAAAGAAAGAAAGAAAGAAAGAAAGAAAGAAAGAAAGAAAGAAAGAAAAAATCTGGATTGTCCATGTGCACCAGGCCTGTTAATGTCAGAAAATTCTCTAATTTCCATGCATTTTTCTTTCCAGATATTCACAGTAAGAAAAAACTAAAAGGGTCCCATAAGTACATATGGTCTTTGCAAAGAGTCTCCTGAGGACCTCATGTTCTCCCAGAATTTTTTTTATATCTGAGCTGATTCTAATCTGATCAACTTGTGTAATATTTCATACTGTGTCGTGTTTCAAAGCCTCTGTCTTCTTCTGAGCTCCAGGGTATTTTTGTGAATTCAGCTTTGGTGCTGCATCAGTTGATCTTGTTTTGTGTTCCTGGAGTTTCTTGCCTAATGCTTTCTACTGTGTTTACTGAGTCCAATTATTCAAAAGTTAACTCATAAATACACTAGAAAGGAAGAGATTCCTTTTGAAAATACCTAAGGATAGAGAATATACAATGGTTAAAATGAGAGTAGATCTTCCACCTTGGAGAATGAATAGCCCATATGAACCTTTGATTTTATTCTTCCCCATGGCTGGTAGATTCTACACCTTACGTCTTCAACTGCAAAAGTCCTACGCGTGTTTTATAAAAATTTGTGAGAGGCTTTATTTTAACTTCTCAGTGGTTAAATATGACATTCTGTGCAATAAACATCTGAAGATACTTTGTTTCATAACTGGGAATCTAAAACTATAAATTCTTTGTTTTATATCAGTTTTATGCATATGTGTGCATACCTGTATATTGTATGTTGTATCTACATATATGCTTTTTTCTATATATTATGTATATGGTGCCAAAATTGGCATATATAGAAAAATAAGCATTAATAAATTTACAATAAAATGGATCCAAATGCCTTTCAGTTCACATGACTAAAATTGTCTAAATAGATAAAAGTAAGGATGTCTTTAAATTTACTTAACTATTCATTTCTCTAAGTGGTCAAGCAAACAATATAGTGTTGATTTCTCTAAAATGGTTAAAGTTTAAATTCTATTTCTTATAGAATGTGTCTTCAGCAAAAAATAATGACTTAAAATGTTAGGTAGATTGATCTAAAATCTTGGATGTGATGGATAATGTAAGTTAAAATTGATAAATTACATTTCATACAAATAGAATAAGCATTTATAAAAGTACATGTTAAGGAGAAAAGTCAATACCAATGAATCTACCATGATAAATCAATATTCATAATCTACCCTATCAAGTTAATATCAACAAAGCTATATTGACAAATCAATATTGACTAATCAATATCAAAGCATCTACACTGACATGTTGATTTTGATGAATCTACAATGAAGGGTTGATGTCAATGAATCTACCCAGAATAGTTAAAATAGATGAATCTATGCAGTGGGTTTATATGTATGAATCAACTCCAATGAGTCAATATTGATGAATCTACATCAACAGGTAGATACTGACAAATATTTCCAGAAAAGCAGATATCAATGAATATAGCCCAATGGATTGATATCAATGAATCTACACTGATAAATCCATATCAATAAATCAATATTGATAAATCTACCCCTACAAGTTGATATCTACAAATCTCCACAAAAGAGTAAATATTGACAAATCAACCAGTCAAGTCTTTGTCATCAAATCTACATAGGTTTATATTGATGAATATACCCTAATGAGTTGATATTGTTGAATGTACACCAAAATATTGATATCAATGAATCTACACCAAAACATTGATATTGATGGATCTATTCTGATGGGTCAATATTGACATATCTACCCTTGCAGGTTGATATAAATGAATCTACACTGAAGAGAGAAGGGTAGATATTGATGAATATACCCAGAAGAGTAGATATCAAAACATATACCCCAAAGGGTCGATAAATCCATACTGAGAAATCAATGTTGATGAATCTACACATATAAGTTGATATCTACAAATCTCCACTAAAGAGCCAATATCAACAAATCTACTCAAACACATAAATATCAACAAATGTACATGGACTATTCAAATATTGATGGATCTACATCATCAAATTGATTTCAACAAATCAATATTGATGTATCTACCCAGTTTCATTGATATCAGAGAATCTACCATGACTGGTTGATAATGACAAATCTAGTGCAATGGGTTGATATTGACAAAACAATACAGAATTGTGGATATCAAGAATCTATCATAGTGAGTCCATAATGATGATGTACCTTGTTGAGTCAATAATGACAAATCTACATTGATGAATCAACATCAACCCATCGATATCAACAAATCTTCCCACTGAGTTGATATTAACAAATATACCTGAGTCAATATCAATGAATCTACATCAATGTGTCAATATCAACAAATAAACCCCATAGAGTCCATATTGATGAATCTACCTCATTGTGTTGCTATCAACAAATCTACACCAGTGAGTAGATATTAATGAATCTAACCTGATGAGTCATAATCCATTAATCTACACTGATGGTCCAATTTTGACAAATCTACACAGGTGAGTATATATTGTCAAACCTTCCCCATTAAGTCAATATTGACATATCTACTTTGAAGAGTTGATATCAGCAAATCACTATTGAACAATATATGCCAACAAGTTGATATCAACAAATCTACACCAATGAGTTGATATTGATGAATTATGCATATGGGTTTTATCAACATGTCTATGCTGAAGGGTCAACACAGATGTTTCCTTACCAATGTGTCAATGTTGATGAATATAAACCTTTGAGTCAACATTGATGAATCTGCACTGACAGATAGATATTCATGAATCTGCAGCTTTAAGGTGACATTGATGAATTTATACCTTTGAGTCAATATCAATGAATCTAAACCAATGGGTCAATATTAAAGAATCTACACTGACATGTTGACATTGTAAAAACTACCCAATTGAAACCATTTTGATGAATCTACCCCAATGGGTAGATATGGAAGAATCTACACCAAATGATTCAATATTGATGAAACTACACCAAAAAGTCAATATCAACAAATCTACCATTAGGTCAATAACAATGAATGTTTCCAGAAGAGTTGATATTGATGAATATACCCTGATGGTTCAATATAAATGAAGCTACATCTATGAATCAATGCTGACAAAACAATATTTGATGAATCAACATGGATAGTTCAATATCAACAAATCTACACTGATGAGTCAATATAGATGAATCAACATCTACAAGTCAATGTCAATGAGTCTACCCCATCAAGTTGATATTGATGAATCTAACCCAAAGTATTGATATGGATGGTCTACACTGAAGAGTCAATATCAATGAATCTGCTCCAATTGGTCAATGTCAAATAATCTACACCAGTGAATCAATATCAATGAATCAACACTGATGATTGACATCAGTGAATATATCCCATCAAGTTGATACTGACTGTTCTAACACAATGGGTTGGCATGGAGGAATCTGCACAGAGAAGTCAATAACAATGAATATGCACCAAAGCATCAATATTGGCAAATATACTTCAAAGGGTCAATACAGATGAATCTATCTTGATGGATTGATATTGATTATGGTACACCAAAGGGTCAATATTGATGATCTACACTGACAAGTTCATATCCACAAATCTACCCAACAGGTTGGCATCAGTGTATCTACATCATATCATTGATAATGACAAATTGATAATGAACAATCTACAACAAGTCAATATTTATGAATCTACATGCTTATATCAATAATGACAAACCTACCCAATTTGTCAATATGAACAAATATAACCTAATGGGTCAAAATTGACCACACTACATTGATGGGTCCATGTTTACAAATGTACCTTGACAGGTCAATATTGATGAATCTATGCCATAGGTTTAATTTCAACAAATCAACACAAATTGGTTCATATCTATAAATCTACACTGAAGAATCAATATCAACAAATCTACCCTGATGAGTTGATATCTATGCATCTACACTGATGAGTCAATAATGACAAATCTACATCAATGAATCAATAACAACACATCAATATCAATGAATCTACCCAACAAGTTTATATTGATGTATCTACACTGATGTGTTGATATGGACAAATCTACCCTACAGTTTGATATTAATAAATCTACTCCTATGGGTCCATATCAATAAATCTATGCCATCAAGTCAATATTGATGAATCACCCCAGTGGGTAAAAATTGATGAGTCTACACTGGCAAGTGGATATTAATGAATCTACCCCAGTGAATTGATTTTGACAAATCTAACCAATCAAACCAATTAAATCAATATTGATAAATCTAACCCATCAAGTTGATATCAACAAATCTAACCCCATTGGTTGATATAGATGACTCTCCCCAAAGGAGTACATTTTTGTGCAGAGTGGTGACAGGATGGGAGAGCAGTGACTGAGATTGAGGGTCTCTGATGATCTCATGACTGTGGCATGACTTGGTGCCTGGGAATTTACCTGTGTAAAGGCACAGGATGTTTAGCAACTGTGATAAAACCCTGCATGGGGAGACTCTGTGCAAGAGTCCTTTCAGCTCTAACCTTGATCTCAGTCACAAATCTTCTGGGAATAGAGGAACTCTTATGCTAGACAATTGCAATGTTTCCCCAGTTTCATTACTCCTGATACTACACCATTGGGATGATATGGATGAGTGTATTGTGATGATTAAATATCAGTGAATCTTCCCCAATAATATGAAATCCACGCCAATGGGTGAATATTGATGAATACACCCAGAAGAGTTGATATTTAAAAATCTACATTTTCAGGTCAATATCAAGGATCTAAATTGAAAAATCAATATTGACATATGAACATTGACAAATCTACCATGACTGGTTAATATTGACAAATATATCCCTAAGGGTTGACATCAATTAATCTACACCAACAAGTAGATATTAATGAATCTTCACTGAAGGGTCCATATTGATCAATCTACCCCTATGGGTTGATATTGATGAATCTATAATTTTGAGTAGATATTGATGAATCAACACCAATGTATAGATATCACCAAATCTATTTTATTGAGTCAATATCAACAAACACTGACATGACAATTGTAGGTTGTTATCAACAACTCTACTCTGACAATTGGTATTTCCAAATCTACCCAGTTGAGTTGATATTTATGAATATACCCATTGAATCTCTATTGACTGATTTACACTGAAGGGTTAACATTGATGAATCCATGTCTTCAAATCAATATCAACTAATCTATACTTATGGGTTAATATCAATGAATCTACCATTGATTTGATATCTATAAATTTACCCTGGTTGTTTGCTATTGATTAATTACACTGATGAATCAATATCAACAAATCTATCTGAGGAATCAATATTAATGAGTCAACACCATCAATTTGATATCAATGAATCTATATTATCAAGTTAATATCAACAAATCTACCCCAATGGGTCAATATTGACAAATCTACAGAGATAGTTTGATGTTAGTGAATCTACATCAATGAATAAATGTTGATGTGTTGGGACTAATGACATGTTAATTAACTCAGGCTGACTCCTTACTCCCTGGTGAGTGAGCAAGATCAAGGCCTCAAAGGTGGTTTCAAAGGTTAATGATGATAAATCAGACCACCACCATCAGGGATTAGTTAACAACAGTTCTGCGAACATAATCAGCTTGTGTTTGCCATGGGACTCTCACCTGCGTGAGCCCCTGTGCTTTGCTGACCTTTAAGCTGATTGGTTCCCACCTAGACTTCACCCTACATAAAAGCTGTGTGACTTCCTCAATAAACAAGTTCCTGCTGTGACTGCTCTCCCTGATGTGTCTGATTGTTCTCCACCCAGAGGGGTGTTTGCGAGTGGTCAGTCAGCC
Source organism: Sciurus carolinensis (assembly GCF_902686445.1). NCBI lineage: Eukaryota > Metazoa > Chordata > Mammalia > Rodentia > Sciuridae > Sciurus > Sciurus carolinensis. The sequence continues at coordinate 1,395,463 of NW_025920125.1, read as the reverse complement.
CTACCTTTCCCAGTTTGGCCTTGTTGAGGAGTTCTCCCTTCCCCTGCCACTGGTGGAGAAGAGCAAGGGAACTAAAGACCCCAACATCTGGCAACCCACGTGGGGTCCCTCAAGGCTGATCTGCAGCCAAAATGAAGAGGCAGCTTTGAAACCAATAGTACTGGCAGATCAGGCCAAGCGAGTTCTGAGGTAAGGGCATCCCTGAAAAGATTGGGCAAGCATACACCACACATGGTGACCCTGTGCTCTCAGCTCTTAGACTCATGCTGAAGAGTAGGGGCCTTGAGTTGTCTGATACACAGATGGAAAAAGTCTGTGATACCATTTACTCAGGTGGTCCCTTGGCTTCCTGCTGCTAATCTTTTTGACTGGTCCACATGGGATCATGTAGAACAACTTGTTAGGAAGAGGGAAATCAATTTAGGGGAGGGTTCCCCATTGGGAGTCTACCCTACATTATCCACCCTTAAGACCTGCTTCTCTCCAGGACCTCCCAAAGGGGACTCCAAGATTTCCCCCAAAGAGCCGCCACCTAAAGATCATACTAGGAGAAAATGAACTGACTCTAACCTCCCCCCCTCCCTGTATGGCCTTCCCAGTAAATGCTAAAATGTTAATTTGGGAAGTAATGACTACCAATCACAAGTTGGGCTGTGCAGGGATGAAAGATTGCTCCATGGGAAGGTGGATTGTGGCTACCAAAGATATTGGCACACAGCTTCCATGAGTGAGCAGGCAGACAGAAAGGGATTCCTTATCTTCAAGTGTCTTGTTTCTTGTGCTTTTATGCAGTTCCTGCAAACTTGAATGCCTGCTTCTTCTCCCCCTCTTAATCCCTCCTCCTCCTCCAACTTTGATTCAGTTGTTTCAGCTTCCATTTCCTGACACAGCCAAGCTAGTCCTCCTGCCACGAGGTTCCACATACGGTGGTGTGAAGGGAGTAACCAGCCCAACCATCAGTGGAATGTCCTTGCAAGGAGTATGATATAGTAGTCCCATTCCCCACAAGTAGTGGGAGATAATTGTTTCACAATTTTCTGTGTCCAAACCTGAATTGAACCAGGAAAAAGGGTTAAAATTCCCTAGGCATCAAGTTTCTGCTAGAACCTTTTGGCCCCTTTCAGATCCAGATCTCAGTCAAGAATTACATTGAAATGTAAATAGAGAAAGGCTGAAGGCTCAGTAGGAGACCAGTCTCAAACCCAAGGAAAAAAAGAAGAGCAAAAATCTTACCTAAACTCCAGCAAAAGTAAATTTTATGGTGCTTTACTAAAGTAATTAATGGCCATATCATTTTTCCAGGACTGTTGTTTTTTCTGAATTCTGTATTCTTTTTGAGTTCATAACTTTTTGATCAGTTCTATTTTTTATTCAACTAGAGTTATTTTTGAACATCTGTTACTTTGCAATGGAGATAAGCATTACAAGGCCTTTGATTTTGTGTTAAATATATGCATGCCTAAAAATTGGAATTTTAAAAATGGATCCAAATATTTTTAATTCACGTGATTTAAAAAGGTTCAATTTTTTTTTTTTTTGGGTGCTGGGGATCAAACCCAGGGCCTTGTGCTTACAAGACAAGCACTCTACCGACTGAGCTATCTCCCCAGCCCCCTAAAAAGGTTCAATTTAAGCTGGGTAAACTAATAGAAGTAAAATGTCTTTAAAATTAACTCACAAGTCTCTAAGTGGTCAAACTAATAAAATGTTGATGTTTATAAAATGTCTAACATCAATTTTTCTAGGAGTTTTCTTCAACAGGAAAGAGATGGCAAATACTGTTTAGACTTGTCTGACATCTTGCTTTTTTTTTTACACTTGTATGATTTTTTTTTTTACAATAAGATGAATGAATTAGTGTTGACATGTATGGGATTACTCAAACATGTTTGTTAGAGACATCTGATTAATTTACAAAATTATTCCATGGAGTAACATACTTAAAAATATTATTCTTTGTATATTTAATGTGTTCATATTTTCCAGGTATACAAGCCTTTAAAGCAGAAAATTTATCAGGCTGCTATTCTCCAAATTAAATTGTTGGTAATGGTAAACCTATCATTTAATGTTCTATTATAGGACCTGTCATCAATAGGGTATATATAAAATTTGTTAAATGTTTTTCTAAATGTTATTGAGAGCCTGATTTGTTTAAAGGTTAGACATGAAAGCATTTTCCCACTTTGTCACACAAAAGTTAACTTAAAATCTCCCTCAGCCTTTCTTTAATTCATGTTTTAGATAGAATGTTAAATTGTTTTAACTAATGTTCAAATAGACTCAGGAGTCAACTATGTAAACTACTTAAGTATGTAAACTACTTAAAATGACATTTAAGAAAGTGTGTAATGGGCAGTAGCAAAAAATGGGACAACAGTGATTAAATTAGGGTCTCTGACCTCATGTCTTTGGACAGTGGACTTCCTTGAGAGCTACACAGAGCTCCTAACATTGCACTTTGCAGCTCTACCATCTTAGATCTACAGGTTCAACTTGAATCCTTGGCCACTGTCATCCTGCAAAATCATCATGGTTTGGATCTGCTAATGGTGTAGGAAGGAGGGCTTTGCCTATTCCTTGGTGAAGAGTGCTGTTTCTATGCCAACTGCTCTGACATTGTACAAGATAAAATCAAAAACCTACAAGAAGATCTGGAACGTCATAGGAGTGAGCTCCACCCTAATTTCCTCTAGACTGGGTTATACAGGTGCCTCCCCTACCTCCTCCCGCTTAGGGGACCGTTAATCACCATTATCCTTGTGTTCACCTTTCGGTCTCGCATAAGCAATAAGCTTATTCATTTCAGGCTAAGTCTGTGCAAATCATGGTGGTCCAACAGCATTATACCACCCTTCATAATGATGATTAGGAGCCATATAGGATCATGGATCACTTGTATTAGAACACTGGGGTCTAAGTGTCTTTCCCTTAAGTCCCGCTCCTCCTGAGGGGCCCGCCTGAAGCACTAAGGTGGTAGTCAACTGATGGGTAAGATCCTCAGAGGAGGACAACCTAAGACAGGCACACCTTCAAGTAAGGCAGACCCCCAAACTGCTAGGGTGATATTCCATGATAGGTAAGACCCTCCCAGGGGCAACCTAAGACAGACACACCCTTAATATAAAACAAAAAAGGGGGTATGTTGGGACTAATGACACATTAACTAACTTGGGCTGACTCCTTACTCCCTGGTGAGTGAGAAACATCAAGGCCTCAATGGCAGTTTCAAAGGTTTATGATGATAAATCAGACCACTGTCAGGGATTGGTTAACAACAGTTTCAAAAACATGATCAGCTCATGTTTGCCATGTAGTCCTATGGGACTCTCACCTGTGTGAACCTCCATGCCTTGCTGACATTTAAGCTTATTGGTTCCTGCCTAGCCTTCACCCTACATAAAATCTGTGTGACTTCCTCAATAAATGAGTTCCTGCTGTGACTGGTCTCCCTGACATGTCTGATTGTCCTTCACCTGGAGGACTGGGTGTGGGTGGTCATTTGGCCCTACCTATCCTGGTCTGACCTTGTTGGGGAGTGCTCCCTTCCCTTGTCACTGGTCAAGAAGAGCAAGGGGGCTTAAGACCCCGACAACACTGATAGTTTGATGTTAGTGAATCTATATCAATGAATCAATGTTGATGCATCAATATCAATGAGTCAATGACTATAAATCCACACCAGTCTATATTGACATATCAATATCAACATATCTACACTGACAAGCTGATATCAAAAAATCTACCCAGTCCAGTCAATATTTTTTTTTACTGTAAGCAAATGGGATATATGTTGTTTCTCTGTTTGTACATGGAGTAAAGGCATACCATTTGTGTAATCATAAATTTACATAAGGCAATGTTATTTGATTCATTCTGTTATTTTTCTTCCCCCCACCCCTCCCACCCCTCTTTTCCCTCTATACAGTCCTTCCTTCCTCCATTCTTATCACCCTCCTTATCCCTAAACCTAAACCTAACCCTAACCCTAATGCTAACCCCTCCCACCCCAGTCCAGTCAATATCGATGAATCTACCCTGATAAATCAATGTTGAGGAATCTATCTCAAAGAGTAAATATTGAAAAATCTACCCTGAAGAGTCAATATAGATGAATCCACACTGATAAATATTGGCAAATCTAACCTTTGAGTCCAATTTGATGAGTCTACAGTGATGTATCAAAACTGATGAATCTACATCAATGAATGTACATAGGTGATTCAATATCAATGGCTCTACCCCCATAAATTCTGTATCCATGAACCTATATCATCAAATAATGACTCATCAATATCAAAGAATCTACACTGAATTGTTGCTGTTTATTGAATCTTTGCTGATGAGTCAATTTTGATGAATCTACACAGATGGATGGATAATAAAGAATCTAATGAGAAGAGTCAATATTGATCAGTCTATCTCAATGAGTTGATATGGACTAATCTACCTTGACAAGTCTATTTTGATGCATCTACACCGAAGGGTTATCAACAAGTCTAACCTCATTGGTTGATATAGACAAATCTACCCCAAGTAGTACATTTTGACAAATTGAATCAGTTAATTTTGATGAATCTAATCAGAAAGTTAATATTAATAAATGTAACCAATAGAGTTGATATTGAGGAATGAAAACTAATGGGTCAATATTGGCAAATCTATCCTGACAATTCAATATTGACAAATCTACAACAAAGTGTTGATATTGATTAATCTATATCAACAGTTTGATATTGATGAATATACACAGAAGACTCAATATTGAAGGATCTACCCTTATGGGTCAATATCAATGAATCAACATTGACAATATCAACATATCAATATCAATGAAAGTAACCAGTTGAGTCAATCTCTATGAATCTCTAAAAATGAGTCAAAATTGATGAATTCACTCAGTGGAATTGATATCATCAAATCTCTCATGACAGGTCAATATTGATCAATCTTCCCCAATTGGCCAATATCACTGAATCTACACTGAAGAGTGGATACTGGCAAGTCTGCCCTGAGAGGTCAATATCAATGAATCTACACCAACTATTAGATATTTTTGAGTTTAACTGATGGGTTGATATTAACAAATGTACCACTTATGGTTGTTATCTATAAATGTATGCTAGCGAGTATATGTCAATGAATCTATACCAATGAGTAGAAATCAATAAATATACCCTGTCAAGTCAATATTGATGAATAAAGACTGAAAGGTTAATATTGATAAATCTACCTCATTGAGACTTTATTGACCAATCTAAGCCAGAGTTGATTTCAATGAATCTACACCATCTTATTGATATCAATTAATCTACACTGATGGGACAACACTGACATATCTACACCATTGAGTAGATATCAATGAATCTACCACAATGTATCAGTATAGCTAAATCTAGACTGATGAGTCAATTTCAATGAATTTAACCATTTGAGTTGATGTCAATGATTCAAACCATTTGAGTTGATATTGAGGAATCTATTCAGTTTGGTCTATATGAAAAAATCTACACCAGTGAATCAATATTTGTGAATATACACCAAAGAGTTGATATTGTAAAATTAGCCCCTCTGGGTAGTCAATGACAAATTTAACTCTGTGGGTCGATATGAATGAATCTACATTGAGCAATGAAAATTGATACATCAATATTGACAAAAATACCATGACAAGACAATTTTTATTTTTTTTGCGATGCTGGGGATCGAACCCAGGGCCTTGTGCTTGCAAGGCAAGCACTCTACCAACTGAGCTATCTCCCCAGCCTGACAATATTTTTAAAGTATATATATATATATATATATATATATATATATATATAATTTTAAATATATATATATATATATAATTTTTAAAGACTGAATTTTGATTCATTGTATGCAAATGGGGTACAACTATTGTTTCTATGGTCGTACACTATGTAGACTTACACCAATTGTGTAATCATACATGAACCTAGGGTAATAGTGTCTGCCTCAGTCCACTATCTCTTTCTCCACCCATTCCCATGCCATTATCCTCTTCACAATTCAAAGTGCCTCCATTCTTTACTTACCCCCATGTCCCCCATTCTCTGTCTCATCATACACTTATCAGATAAGACAATCAGCCACTGGTTTGGGGGGATTGGCATATTTCACTTAGCATTATATCCTGCAACTCCATCCATTTACCAGCAAATGCATAATTTTATTCTTCTTTATGACTGAGTAGTATTCCATTGTGTATATATAACACAGTTTCTTTATCCATTCATCAATTGAACAGAATCTACACTGGTTACACAATCTAGCTGTTGTGAACTGAGCAGCTATAAATATTGATGTAACTGTGTCACTGTAGTATGCTGATTTCAGTCCTTTGGATATAAACTAAGGAGTGGGAGAGCTGGGTCAAATGGTGGGTCCATTTCAAGTTTTCTGAGGAATCTCCATACTGCTTTCCACAGTGACTGCACCAGTTTTCAATCCCACAAGCAATATATGAGTCAACCTTTTTCCCCACATCCACATCAATAATTATTATTGCTGTTTTCCTGATAATTACCATTCTAATAGGAGTTAGATAAAATCTTAGGGTAGTTTAAATTACATTTCTCTAACTACTAGAGATGAGGTGTACTTTTTCATATATTTGTACATCACTTCTATGTCTTCTATGAAGTGTCTGCCCAGTTCCATAGCCCATTACACTTGGGTTGTTAATATTTTTGGTATAAATTTGTGTAAGTTTTTTTAATATAAATTTTGGATATTAGTGCTGTATCTGAAGTGCACGTAGAAAAGATTTTCTCATACTCTGTAGGCTCTTTTGTCACATTATCTATTGTTTACTTTGTTGAGAAAAAACCTTTTAGTTTGAATCCATTCCATTTTTTGATTCTTGCTTGTATTTCTTGTTATCTGGTATCCTTTTAAAAAAGTCTGGTCCTAAACCAATATGATGATTTAGGTGAACAGTCTCTGGTCTAATTCCTAGGTCCTTGATCCATTTTGAGTTGAGTTTTGTGCAGGGTGAGAGTTAGAGGTGTAATTTCATTTTACTGCATATGGATTTCCAGTTTTCCCAGCACCATTTGTTGAAGAGGATATCTTTTTTTTTCTTTGCAATTTTTTGACACCTTTATCTAGTATGAGGTAACTGTACTTATGTGGGTTTTTCTCTTTCTCTTCTAGTTTGTACCTTTGGTCTACATATCTATTTTGGTGCCAATACCATGTAGTTTTTGTTACTATTGCTCAATAGTAGAGTTGAAGATCTGGTATTGTGATACCTCCTGCATCACTCTTCCTACCCAGGATTGCATTGGATATTCTTGGTGTTTTATACTTCCAGATGAATTTCATGATGACATTCTCTATTTCTATGATGAATTTCATTGAGATTTTAATTGGAATTGTGTTAAATATACATAGTGCCTTTGGATGTATGGCCAGTTTGACAATACTAATTCTGACTACTCAAGAATATGGGAACTCAAGGCTTTTAAAAATTTCTTTCTGTAGGATTCTGTAGTTATCATTGTAGAGATCTTTCACCTCTTTGTTAGATTTATTACCAAGTGTTTTTTTTTTTTTAGGCTGTTGTGAATGGAGTAGTTTTCCTAATTTCTCCTTCAGAAGATTCATCACTTATAAATAGAAGTGCACTAGACTTTTGTGTGGTGATTTTATATCCTACTGTTTTGCTGAATTTATTTATGAATTCAGAAATTCTAGTTCTAGAAATCTTCTGGTGGAGTTTTATGGATCATCTAAATACAGCATCATGTCATCAGCAAATAGTGATACCTTGAGTTCTTCTTTTTCTATTTGAATCCATTTCATTTCTTTGATCTTCCTAATTGCTCTGGCTGGTGTTTCAAGGACAATGTTGAATAGAAGTGGCAAAAAAGGGCATCCATGTCTTTTTCCAGGCTTTTTTTTTTTTTTTTTTTTTTGCAGCACTGGGGATCGAACTCAGGGCCTTGTGCTTGCAAGACAAGCACTCTAACAGCTGAACTATCTCCCCAGTCCTTTTTCCAGGTTTTAAAGGGAATGTTTTTGGTTTTTCTCCATTAATAATGATGTTGTATGTGGGCTTAGCATAGATAATCTTTACAATGTTTAGGAATGTTCCTACTATTCTATTTTTTCTCGTGTTTTGAGCATAAAATGGTGTTGTATTTTATTGAACTTTTTTTCTGCAACAATTGAAATAATCATATGATTCATAACCTTAAATCTATTGATGTGATGAATTACATTTATTGATTTCCAGATGTTGAAACAACCTTTCATCCCTGGGATGAACCCAACTTAATGGTGGTGCATTATCTTCTTAATAAGTTTTTATGTGATTTTCCTGAATTTTTTAAAGAATTTTTGTATCTATATTCACTAGGGATGTTGGCCTAGAATTTTCTTTCCTTGATGCATGTTTTTCTGGTTTTGGTGTCAGGGTGATACTGCCTTCATAGAATGAATTTGGAAAAGTTTTCTCCATATTTCATGGAATACTTTTAGGCGTATTGGTATAAGTTCTTCTTTGAAGGTCTTGTAGAACTCAGCTGAAAATCTGATTCCAGGATTTTCTTGGTTTGTGAGCTTTTTGATGGCTTCTTCTATTTCATTCCTTGAAATTGATCTGTTTAAATTATATGTATGTTCTCTTGATTCAATATGGGAAGATCATATGTCTCTAGAAATTTTTCGATGTCTTTGAAATTTTCTATTTTGTTGGAGTATAGATCTTCTAAGTAGCTTCTAATTACGTTATATATTTCAATGGCATTTTTCGAGATACTTCCTTTTTCATCATGAATTTTGTAATTTAAATTTTCTAACTCCTCTTCATTACTGTGGCTAAGTGTTTATCTATTTTGTTTACTTTTTCAAAGAACCTAATTTTTTTTTGTCAATTTTTTGAATTGTTCCTTTGGTTTCAATTTCATTGATTTCAACTCTTATTTTAATTATTTCCTGTCTTCTACTACTTTTGGTATTGTGCTCTTCTTTTTCTAGGGCTTTGAGATGTACAGGTATGTTATTTAGTTGTTGACTTTTTAATCTTTCCTTTAATGCACTGCACACAATAAATTTTCCTCTGAGTACTGCTTTTATCATGTCCCAGAGATTTTGATATGTTGTACTGTCATTCTCATTTACTCCTAATAATTTTTTATCTCCTCCCTTATATTTTCTGTTATCCCTGCTTCATTAAGTAGCATATTATTTAGTCTCAAGGTGTTGGGGTAGTTTCTGTTTTTTATTTTGTCATTGATTTCTAATTTCATTCAATTTTGATCTACTGGATCACAAGGTAGTATTTCTATTTTTTGGATTTACTAGGGGATGCTTTGTGGCATAATATATGTTCTATTTTAGAGAAGAATCTATGTGCTGCTGAGAATAAAATGTATTTGCTCATTGACAATTGAAATATTCTATATGTGTGTGTTAGGTTAAGTTATTGTGTTATTGAGTTGTATAGTTTCTTTGTTCAGTTTTTGTTTCTAATATCTATCCAGTGGTGATAGCAGTGTGTTGAACTCACCCAGAATTATTGTGTTGTAGTCTTTGATGTACATAGTTGTGTTTCTATTTGGAACATAAATATTTACAATTGTTATGTCTCCCTGAATGATGGTTCCCAGCAGTAAGAAATATTCTTCTTCATCCCTTCTGATTAACTTTGACTTGAAGTCTACTTTACCTGAGTAACCCCCACTTTTTCCTAGTCCATATGCATGGTATGTTTTTTTCCATCTTTCTACTTTAGTATGTGGATGTCTTTTTCAATGAGATGAGTCTCTTGAAGGCAGCATATTGTTGGGTCTTTCTTATTATTCCAATCTGCCAGTCTATACCTTTTGATTAATGACCTTAGGCCACTGACATTCAAGGCTATTATTGAGATACAATTTGTATTTCTGGTAATTTTGGCTTATTTTTAGTTTTTAATGTGGCTTGGTTTTCCTTTTTTGTTGGCTTTACAATTAGGGTACTTCCTCCATTTGCTGACTTAAATTGTTGTTTTCATTTCCTACTCATGGAATATTTTGCTGAGAATGTTCTGTAGTACTGGTTTTCTATTTGCAAATTATTTTAACATTTGTTTATCATGGAAGGATTTTATTTCTTTCTCAAATCTGAAAGTTAGTTTTGCTAGATATATGATTTTCTGTTGGCAACCATATTCTTTAAGACCTTGAAAAAAACTGTTTCAGATCTGTCTAGCATTTAGGGTCTGTGGTGAGAAATCTGATAATATCCGCATTGGTTTCCCCCTATATGTAATCTGATGCTTTTTTCTTGCAACCTTTATAATTCTATCTTTATTAGAATGTTAAGCATTTTCATTATAATGTGACTTGGTGTGGATATGTTGCAATTTTGTACATTTGGTATTCTGTTAGCCTGTTGTATTTGATTTTCCAATTCATTCTTTAGATTTGCATAATTTTGGATATTATTTCATTGGAAGTGTTATTCATTCCTTTGGATTGTATCTCAGTGCCTTCCTCAATTCCAATAATTTTTAAATTTGGTGTTTTGAAGGTATCCCACATTTCTTGGATATTCCATGCATAATTTCTTACCATCTTCTCTGTTTGGTCAACTTTATTTTCAAGATTAAATATTTTGTCTTCATTTTGTAAAGTTCTGTCTTACAAGTGATTGAGTCTGTTGGTCATGCTTTCCATTGAGTGTATTTGGTTTATTTTTTTCCTCATTTCAAATATTTCTCTTTTTTTCAGAATTTCTGTAAAGATTAATTGGGATCCAGCTATAAGGATTAAGGGGAGAGCTAATAAAGAGGCAAGCACTCAGGATGGCAAAGAGCAAGAAGTGATTCTCATGGGAAAGCCAATCCAGTTTTTTATTCATTCCTGTGTCATAGCAAGTTACCCAGGTTACACAGTACAGTTAGCTTTGCCCATGTGCAGATCACATAACTTTCTTGCTTCTTAGAGTCCACTAGTACCAAAGGTAATCATAATAAGATAATGTCTCCAGGCCTCAAGGACAGGATTTGCAGAGCACTTCTAATCCATTCAAACAAAGTGTCTTTTGTCTTGAGGAGATTGCTCAACTCAAAGAACTTTCACTCCTCTGTATATTGACAGACTTGAAATCCCTACAACTCTGCTTTTTTGTTTTTTATGGCCTTTTGAATAGACATGACTTGTCTTATCCTTAAGAAAGGTGGATGGGGAAAGCAAAGCAAACATTGGCAAATACAATCACAGCATAAAGAAGCATGTATCAATAAACATTCTCCAATGAAAACCTGTTTGATCAATGTAAAATTTAGCAGCCATGAGGTTAACAAACCAAATAAATCCCAATCTCCATCATCTTTTTACACCTTCTTTACATGTCACTATGCTCCTGAGATTGCCTTAAAACTTGTGGTCCTCCAGACTTAGCCCATTGGGTTACTGGGATTATTGGAATGTGCTACTGTATCCAGTCTAAGATATTTGTCTTTAATGAAAGCTTTGCAAAGTATGCTCTTTTATCTGTGATGTCCTTCATTTGTTCCTTTAGTCAGTTAACAACTACCAAACACTGTTAGTCATTGGGAATATAGTTCTGAGTTAGATAGTCACTGTGTTAGTGTCTGACCTCCTGAATCATATATTCAAATGAATTGTACATTTTCATGAACTGTTCCAGAGCACAGATTTGGCTGTATCTTTAAAATATTAGGCAGTTAACTATAAATGTACATGAGTGTGTGTACAGGTTGTAGGAATCCATGACATTCACTGGGCAGACGGTCTGGTTCTTAGTCACAGCAACGCAGGCAGCATTGAGCTGATTCCTCTTTAGACTTTGTTTTTAATAAGACTTTCTGTTTGACTTGTAGTCTTTTATAATACTGTTTTTGTTTCTGCTGGTGTCATGTCATAATTTCACATTTTTATGTGTGATGTGTTTTCCATAATTGTATCATAAATCTTACAATAAATATTTCTTAAATGTGAACAATTTGCAAGGTAATTCTCATATATATTGTGGGGGCTTAGAATTGTAGTTAACAATTTCAAGAAATTAACCACATTACAAAAAATATCTTGTGGCTTCTCTGGCCTGAATTCTGCATCCCTCCATCACTCCCCACCCTCCCCACATACCTGTCACCACTGTGCTCCCAGTTCCATTGCTCCTCCTTCATCTCCCCATTCCTCTCACCCTGGCCTGCTCCACATCTGCTCCTGGCCCACTGTGCTAGATGTCTGTTGACCACCTTGTGATGGGCTCTGAAGTCAGCCTTTTGCCCACCCCGCCATGATGGTGGTGCCCTAGCTCAAGACTGTGACAAGCTTGGCTCTCAGTCCTGCTGCAATATATGGGGGCACCCAGAGTCCATGTCACCTCTCAGAACTCTGGCTATTGAACTTCTGGCATTCTGGAGATCACAGAGCATTCAGCCTCTTTCTCTCTGCTGACCACTCTGACACAGACCAAGCACAATTTTGCTCAGTTTCACAGTAAGACCCCAAAAATTCACATAGGGACCCTGCCTTTTTACTGCTTGCTGATAGGCCTATCACTCTTGAGGGAGGCATCTGAATATTTCCTGTCATCAAAGTTCTCTGAATTTTCTAATGCAGTTCTTTGCATGGATCCCCCCAGCTCTATGGACCCCATTATGGCAGAATAGACATTTGAGCAGGCCACCCAGGAAGCTAGGTGATTTATTTAAAATGAGTAGTCATGAGACATTTCCAGACCTTACCAGTTTGATTGCTATGGGCCAGGTCTACTGTACATCACCAACTCCCTGTGCTACAAAACATCTCCAACTCCCAGGTACTGGACAGCTGTGGGAAGAATGACACAGGTGGCTCCCTGGGTGGAAGATGGAAATAGAGGAACAGAGATTCTTAGGTAAAGTGATTCTTCATGGCCCCTGTGAGGTGAATACTGAGGAAAATAATGGATTTTTGGACATCCTGGAAAGTGACTTCAAGATGACTCTGTGGTTCCCCCAGGCAAGAAAAGCCTCATTTTCACTCCATTGGTCAAGATTTTGGATAAGAAACAGGAACAGTACATCCTAATGTTCAGCAAGTGCCAGCAGTCCTTCTGCTCTTCATCCATTCCCTGAAGTGTAATCAGACTCAATCTCAAAAGGTTACAGCAGCCCCAGGACAGGGACATGACTGTCCAAAATAAGCACAGGAGGAGCATAACACCTACTGAGGGGAAAGGTACACCTGGGACCAATGGAAGTCAACCTAAAGATCAGCTGGGAAACCTAGAGGTGAAGGCTAAAGAGAGCTGCTCTTGGCACTATGTTTTCTCACTGTGTTTTGCTTTGCTTTGGGGAGATATCATTTTCCTTAAATGAATTGAGTGAGTGAATCTGTGCTGAATAAATATCCTAATTTCTTCTGATATCACTCAGGAACCACAGTGGGTATTTAAAAACTGGTTTTACTGTTTCATTGTAGGTCCAGTCACAACTCTAATGAAGCTTTTTAATAATTTATTTTTTTGCTGAGTTTTAGTATACTTTTTATTATTACTTAAAATTACTTGTACATGAGAGTAAAGTGCATTTTGATGAATATTCTGAAGCCATGTTGTGTAGAACTGGGTTTAGAAGGTGGTGTTCTCATCTTTCTCATGGTTTTATGTAAATTTTGATTGGTTTTTCAAGGATATGTTTCAGTCAATAACACCTATTTGAAAAGTTCACATTTAAAATGGGCAATCAGGGATATTAGGCATGCAGAGTCTTTGTTGTGCATATAACCATTGAAAAGAAAAAAAATATTTTGTGTTTTATAAATATTTAGGATTTGTTATTCCTGGACAGTAACTCTCATAACATCTTTATTTTTTCTTTAAATTTTCTGTTTTTTAAATCAAGGTTTCAACCATATCAGGTCTATAATTTTGCATTTTAGCAGAGATTTCTTATGTTTCAAACTCTGATGATGAGAAGTACTATTTATTTTGAGACCCATCATTCAAGGCTGGCTTTCCAATTCTGTACTTGTGTAAATTGTGGTGCTTTGCTGCTGCTGGTGTGGTGGAAAGAAAGTATTTCCTCATTGGTCATGTGTAGGAGAAGCAAAATCAGCATGCCTGTAATCTGCTGTTCATTGCAAGCAACAGGAGAGAGCCATGAATTTGCAAAGTCATTCATGTCCTTTGCAAATTGAGTTACTGTCAGTGATTATCTTTGCTTACAAAAGGATCTCTCAGTTTCTTCTTGCTGTTTTTGTATATCATTTTGAAGGTCAAGGGTCCATAGGAATATATTTGCAGACCATTAGTAATGAAAACTTTTTTTTAGTGTCTGTTCAATGAATTTATCTTTTCATTTCAAACAATTTTCTGCAGTTTGTGCCCTACAGAAAAGTCTATAGTACTTCCATTTTCCAATTCTCAGCTTTAAAACTTTGTACAATTCTCATCTTGAAACATGAAGCATGTGTCAAGATGATATTAGGCACTGGAAAATTGTGCTCCTCACATCACTATCAGGCACTTGTTTTATCCATCACATTCACTTTCTTGGAGCATCTTTGTGGCAGGGTGTAATACTCACCTGTGGTCTGCATCTTCCAGGACCTGCTATAAAGACCCTGGGCATTGTTACAGAGGGACTTGGGTCTGAGAGGCATGAGTCATTTCAAGAGGATGAACCCTCATGTCAAGGCATATTTTCCAGATGTTTGTACATTTAAAGGTAAGTTGAGGACCCCTTGGAAACTTGGGCCAAGAAAATTTCTAGAGGGAGTCTAATTGTAGGGCAGCAGAAAATGTTGTGAGGCCTGGGAGGTGGAGTGTGCACAGAACAGTTCTGCTTGCTGGCTGACTGCCTCCTGACCTCCATCCACATGCTAAATGACTCAGTCACTTCTCTTCTCACTAGGGAATACAGAAGTCACCCACTTCCACCTAGAATAGAAGTTCAACATCACAGGTTCTAGTTGTCACCTCTTTGGGCACTATAGGAAAGGAGGAGTACCCCACAAGAATTTGTGTGATGTTTTCCAACTCAATCATCACATAACCCAGCGAGTTGAACTGGAGGCACCCCCGCTGTATGTCTGAAGCTGTCAATAGCCATCACTCTGAGTGAGGGCCCTAGGCCAGCTCCCTGAGTGAGCAACATAGTGGGTGAGCGCAGGCTTGGAGGAGCTGTGTTCACAGTCAATGCCACTTTGTCCAGTGTCTTCCTGGATGATTCTTGACTGAGCAATTGGACATGCTCTAGTGGCTTCCTTGGTCACTAGACATGGTGGGGACCAGCAGCCTGCAACAGAACCAGCTACACAAGGCTGCCAGCTTGCCTGGTGCTAATGAACAATGGCAGTGCCACCTAGCAGGCCTGGAGAATGTGGGCTGTCAGTTTCCCCACTGAAAGTGGAAGAAACTGGACCACTCCTAAGCCAGATGGCCCATGCCCCCAACACACCCTCACTCCCTTCAGTGGGTAAACAAGTCGGGATCACCTTTCATGAAAACATCAGGCCCCTGGGGCTGCCTACATGGGTCTTCTCTCCTAACATCACAGCTGAGTTGGTGCTTGCCTGAGTGTTTGCCAGAAAGGGCCAGGACCAAAAGCATCTGTGGTTGGCATGGGCACCATGACATCATGCTGCTGTCAGTCTGCCTCTCTGTGACATCATCAAGGATCTGCACACACTTATCAGTCCCATGGCTCCCAAGACCTAGAAACAACCCCGGGGAGAAAAAACAAGTGCACTCTCCTAAAGGAGTCTGGAAACTCCACACCCTTCAATCTCAACTGACTGGATGCCAACCTGTTCCACTTGGAATATGTAGTTGTCTCATGATTTGCTGTCATTCACAGGATCATTGATTAAAAACTTAGGTATTTCTTTGAGAAGGATCAATACCAGGTAGCAAGATTTTTGATGAAAGTGAATGATGGAATGCTCAATGAAAGTTACTTTTTGGAAGTTCATCTTAGTGCAATGCTTGGTGAGAGGAGTACAGCAAATAGGACCTTGGGAAGTTTCTAAATTAGGTGAGGTTTCTTTTTATCTGCTATCACATGTTTGGCCTAGGGTTACATATCCCCTGAGACATCATCTTTTCCCTTTGTGTGTTTGTATCTACAGACAGGGTCTTGCTAAGTTGTTTATACCCTCTCAAACTTAGGGATACTGTCTTTGTACTGGAAAACTTCTTGCCTCAGCCTCGCCCATCCCTGAGATGACAGGTGAGATTCAGTACCTCCTCTGACTCTTTCATTGTGATCATTTATGTGCTGGTTAATACTTTTGAAAGAGAATGTCAAGGAAGAGAAGGCACAGTGGGAACAAAATTAATTGATTGTGTTTGGAATGACTTGGCATTCAGGTTTGAATTAACCCAACAGTCTTCTTATATAATAACAACTTTAGCATAAAATATGTCCCAAATGTTCTTGCCTATCCTCCCACTTCAGGCCACTATGGATCACTGCGGAAAATTGTCTAGTCAGAGTTCACCCACAACCCTTTTCTTTTTTTTTTTTTTTTTTTTTTTTTTGCGGTGCTGGGGATTAAACCCAGGAACTTGTGCTTGCAAGGCAAGCACTCTACCAACTGAGCTATCTCCCCAGCCCCCACAACCCTTTTCTTGATTCCAAACTTAGGGACAAATCTTTCTCTGGTGACACCCCCAAGGACTGTGGGACTTGATATGCAACTACACTTTCTGGAAATCCTGTTTCCAAATATGAAATGAAAAATGTGTTGGAAAGTGGTTTTGTCTTCACATGAATTTCTTTTTCTGTCTCTATTTACATTTTATTTATTTATCCTTAATTAATAAGGTTTCTTTGTCATCTGGGGTTGCAATAACAAATGCCTTAGGTCACGTGTCTTAGGCAATAGAAATTTTTTCTATAATTCTAGAGGATGAAAGGTCCAAGGTCAAAGCACCCCAGGTTTATTGTCTGGTGAGGTCTCCCATGTTGAGTTTCATACTGACACTCTTTCATTATGCCTCAGATGATCTTTCCTCAGCATAGACATTCAAATACAAAGAAGATTTCTAGAACACTTCTTATGAGACTGCCAATCTTTTTAATTAGACCCCAGACTTATGATCTCTCTTGTATAAATTATGTTCTAGAAGCCCTATATCCTGTCATAATCTAAATTATACTCTAGAATTTCTATATCCACTTATATTGAGTATTATTGGGGGAAACAATTCATTCCATAGAATAAGTTACTGTATTTATTGTGAATCTTTCTTTCCTAAATAAATTCCATTTGACTTTCACTTATAAGCGTTTTGTTGCTCATTGTGTTTAGTATTTTTTTAGACATTTTGTCAAACATTTAAGAACATTTACCTGTATTTTTAGTTTTCTTGGGATGTCTTTGAATTTGGAATTAAACTGTTACTACCATATACTGATTTGGGACATAGTTCTCTTCATTCTTTTTTTTAAAGATTGTGTAAAGTATTAATTCTATTTTGTGATTGTTTATTCACCAGTAAAATAGTTGTGACATGGGTTTGAGAAAATATCTTAAGCTATAAGTCCATGCTCTGTATTTTTATGTCTTGTCTGTTCTCCTATGTCTTCTGTCTTTTTCAGTATGTGTATCTTCCTAGGAATTTTGTACCTTTCATTTTATTTTTTACTTTATTAGAAAAATTTTTCAGAGTATTCCTTTTCTTAAAATTTTTTTATTAAAAAGTATGTAGTGACAACCTCTCTTTCCTGATTTTAGTAATTTTAATGTCTCATTTTTAGAAAGTCACTCTTGTTAAAGGCTTGAACTTCAACAAACCAAGTTTTGTTTTATTTGATTTCCTTTTTATATTTTTATATTATTTATTTTTGTTCTCAATATTCTTTTTCTCCTAGATTCAGCTTGCTTTAGGTTTCTTCTTTCTTCCTTTTGCTTATTTCTTATGGTGGAATTTATGTTATTGATTTGATATTTCTCTTTTTTTAATATAGGAATTCATAGAATCCATTTTCCTTTAAGCACTGCTTTTGTTTAAGAACTGAGCACTTAGTTCATTTCAAACCTCATGCAGTAAATTTTGTGTGGTCTTTGGTTTTGTCTTTGTTTCATTCATCTTAAAATATGTTTAATTGATGATATTAATTGTTTTTGAGCCATTGGTTATTTTAAAATGTGTTGTAGGATTTAACATATTTTAATATCAGTACTATTTATTTGATGGATCTTATTCTTTTTAGATACTGAAATTGTATTATTTAGATACCTTTAAATTTATTGAGGCTTATTTGATGATGCAACACATTCTCCAGCATAATAAATGTTCCAAGCAGACTTGAGAAAATATGCATTCTGCTTTTTTAAGGTGGATTTATCTACATATAAACTCTTTGGCATAGTTTTTTTACAGTGTGGTGAGTCTACTTCTCTATTGGTATGAGGTCAATTATTTCACACAGTACTAAAATTGACAGTTTTTTACCTACCTCTGAAATTTTGTTTTGGTTTTCTTTGTAGTCAATTAGTTGTATAAAAATTTCATGAAGGAATTAGAATGAACGGTCCTTCCACCTTTTGTGCAGTCTCTCTGTTTGTGTGTATGTGTGTGTGTGTGTGTGTGTGTGTGTGTGTGTGTTTTGGTAGACTTTCAATAAAATTTTTCATTAACCTTCACTTTCTGCTTTTGTACAGCCTCAAGTTCAGCTATGTTTAGATATTGAGGCCTTGTCATATCTTCCCTTCTTGTCACTAAAAATATGTAAGATCTTCTTAAAGATTATTATTGCTCTGCATTTCCTTTAATATTTGGATCATTCTCATATTTTTCAATTTGGTTTCTCGTCATGCTATATTTTAACTTTTTTATTACTCAAAATATTTTGTCCATAATAGTTTCTAGTTTTTGAGTACTAAACTAAAAGCCTAAACTGTGCCAATTGTACAAATAAATGAGACGTTTTTCTCTTCTACACTGCTTAGAATCTTGTTTTTTTCTTATTTTATCTATGTATAATTTCAGTTCATGTATGAAGCAAAGCATAGTGTATCTTTAAGAGTTGATATTTATTACATTTTATAATACTTAATCACTTCTATTAATTAAAATATCCATCTTGAAAAATTACTGTGCAATTTGTGTGTAAATAGAAGTCTTGTATTCAAGTTCATTTTGTTGATATCATCTCTGCCATCACACTACTGCAATAACGGATGTATTTTAATAACTAATATGCTTAGTTTTTCAATATAAAATCTCTTTTAAAATATTTCCTGTGCAGGTTCTCCTGTTCATTCTTCTAATAGTCTTGAAATAACTTTCTTTTTCAAATCTAATTACCAACAATTTGGAAATTAATTGAAATTATTTTGATAATTTATGGTGATTTGAAATCTTGACCTTATTAAATATTCTTTTCCAAAAATAATGATACCTACATATATTCTATAGACATATAAATGTTATATCTTGCTTTATAACTAAATTTTAAAGTTTCTTCTTAATACAGTGTGAATATTTATTAAAATATTAAAACATTGTATTTTCACTATTGCATTTTAAAATGTAAAATTGTTGCTTTAAATTTCTTCCACAAGTATGTTACCATAGTTTAGACTAAGAAGTTCATCATGAGTGACCAGAACAGCTAGTTTATAAAAAGGCATTCATTTATACATACAATAGTGTAGATGTAATCTGTATTGGAGATGCATGCAACTTACACAGACAGGGGGGTTCACAAGGTTCATCTAAAATTTCACTGCTACTTATGAATAAGGAAATGCAGTGGAGAGGAAATATTGGCAAATCCAGGCTTTGAAATATATCCTCTGGTAGGTTCAGAAAAGCCATCAGAGATGTGGTTGTCTTACAAAGATGAAGAGGTTAAATTAGTGTCTTGAGGAATGAAAACTGGATGGACATAATCCTGAGACAAACTCAGAGCTTGCTTTCCCTTTGAATCATTTGTAAAATTTTAAAGTCAAGCACTAGAGAAAATCAAGAAGGAAAGACACCTGAGGACAGAGTGAATTTTCCTAAAATCTCCCTAAACTCTGGAGACAAAGATGAGAGTTCAGATGAAGTATCAATCCCATAAAATAAATAAATAGATAATGATCAGAAGAGCAAGAAAGACCAAACCAGAGGCTCAAGAATGAGCAATAGTATCTCTCTTTCTCTCTCAACCTTAATGAATCAAAAAATTTCAGAATATACACACACACACACAAATATATATATACACAAAACATATGTATAAAATTTATGACAAGTTAATCATTCTGCATTTTGTGTAGGGGCTAATATTTTCCATATGAATGTCCATATTTTAAAAATTATCAACACACCTGTCATGTACCAGATAAGTAAACTGATATTGATTTTAGCAAATAATATGCAAGTAACCTAATATATTTTATGACTTTGAATTAGAAAATGCTTCATAAGTGAGTTGTAGAAAATGTTAAAGAAAAATGGCATGTGGGCTTTTCTTAAAGCCAGAACGATTTTTTCTCAAAATAATGCCGACAATGCAGTGCCAGATAATTATACTATATTTTCTACACAAAACTCATGTTGATAATGTTTAATCTTCATACAAATCAATAACTAAAGATAATATTTCAATAGGGAGAAGAAATGGCTAAAAGTTAAGGCAGTCAGTTTATTCAAATGAATATCAAAATACTTAATAAACTTAAGAAAAAATCAAATAAATTACTTATAAGGGAAGTGAAAATTAAAATTCCAAGAAAGCAAAAATCTCATGATGACTAATGTGAAAAAATAAAATATATTAAATATTGTTTATGATATCAATGTACTATGTACTCTCATGTGATACTGGTACAACCAGTATGGAAAATTATGTAGTGTACTTAAAACTATAACTCATGACCTATATATTGCAATGTAAGTAAATATCTTTCAAATATAAATAGGTATATATCTTTCATCTGCTAAAAAATGCGTGTTCATAATAGGATTATTTACTATAACCTAAAAACTATAAATTACCCAAAAATTCCAATGGATAATAGACTGGATAAATACATGTTTAAGTATGTACATTTTCTCAATGAAATATTTTTTATGATCATAGTTAATAATAAAGTATGGTATGCTTAAAATTGCTAAGGGATTACATTTCAAATATCTCTGCAAAAAATACAGGTAAATGGGGTAATGGATCTGTAAATTAGAGAGATTTAGCATTATGCAATATATGAATATATCAAAGCATCACACTACAGTTCAAAAATACAGTAAATAAATGAGGGAACCAGGCAAAGACAAAGCAAAAATATTCAGAGAAGTAATTGGGTTACAAGAACCTTAATTAGGGAATTAATTACCTAATAGTATTAATTGAGTGTTAACAGAAGGCAGGTAGGGAATGACTGGAGGATGTGGAACACTGGGGCATGACTTTGGGGTGTAAGTTTTGTATCTGGCAAGTGGAGGCTTTCTCTCTCTCTCTCTCCCTCTCTTCCTGTTCTGATAATCATGAGAGCAGCATATCTCTTCCACACAATTCTTCCATGATATTCTGCCTCACTTCAATCCCCAAGGAATGGAGCAAGACTTCCATGGACTACTATATCTGAAATTATGAGCCCTCAAACAAACTTTTCCTCCTCTGCAATTGTTATGGTTGGGTCTTTTAGTCATAGCAATAAAAAAGCTTACTAAAACAGAAAGAAACTACAGACCAATACGCTTGATGAACATAGATACAAAATTTCTTAATAAAATACTGGCAAACTGCATAGGAAAGCACCTTAAAAAGATCAAGTGCACCATGATAAAGTGGATTTTATCCCAGGGATGCAAGGTTGATTCAACATATGGAATTCAGTAAAAGTAATGCAACACATACATGGACATAAGGGCAAGAATCACGTGGTTATTCCAAGAGATATATAAAAAGCATTTGAAAGAGTAAAGCACACATTTCTAACACACTAGAGAAACTATGGATAGAAGAAAATTACTTTAACATTGTAAAGGTTATATATGATAAACCTAAGTCAGAAATTACACAAAAGGGGAAAATTGAAAGCATTTTTCTGTAAAAACAGGAAGAGAAATTATGCCCACTTTTTCCACTATTATTCCACAGAGTCCTTAAACCTCTAGCCAGGGCAATTAGGCAAAAGAAAAAAATTAAAGAAATATGTATAGGAAAAGAAGAGTTCCAATTATTTCTGTTTGCTGACTACATGATCCCCTATTTAAAAGAAACAACAAAAAGTCCACCAGAAATCTTCTGGATTTTAAATAAATTAAGCAAAATAGCAGGATACAATGTCAACAACCATAAATCAATGACATTCTTATCAACAATGATTAATCTGCTGAAAAAGAAATTAGGAAAATGATATAATTTACAATATCCTCAAAAATAAATAAAATACTTGGGATTCAATCTAACAAAAGTGGTAAAGAACTTCTACAAAGAAAGCAAAAGAATGCTAAAGAAAAAAATTGGAGAGGACCTTAGAAGAAATACAAAATTGGTCTGGGAATGTAGTTC
Source organism: Sciurus carolinensis (assembly GCF_902686445.1). Taxonomy (NCBI): domain Eukaryota; kingdom Metazoa; phylum Chordata; class Mammalia; order Rodentia; family Sciuridae; genus Sciurus; species Sciurus carolinensis. The sequence goes on along the minus strand of NW_025920125.1, from coordinate 1,372,983 downwards.
AGTGTTTGAGTGCCCATGGGTTCAATCCCCAGTTCCCCCCCAAATAAGAAAAACATGTCATATGAGTTAATGTTTAAAGTTGAGCTACTTATAAAATATCCAACAAGAGAGAGTTATTAGCCTAGTAAGAATCTAATGCAGGGATCAAGAGAAAAATTTCTTATGGAAATGTAAATGATAGATAATTTAAATAAAAGGGGGATAGATAAAATTATAGAAATGGTAAAAAATTTTCTTGAGAAAACCCATAGAAGGAAAGAAGGCCATAAAATATTTGTATGTAAGATGAGAATGTAGAAAGATAAGTAAAAAAAAAAAATTAAATCGGTAAAAACTGAGATGGAAACATGAGAGTAAAAGATCAGCTCTTGATGAGGCATGTGATATCCATCACTGACCACTTCTATAAACTGACACCCTTCAATATGCCCTTGGGACCAGTCACAATTCTACCTTTCCCAAATATGTATTTAGTATTTATCCATTTTAAAAATGTTAAATGATACATGATGATTGTACACATTTATGGGGCACACATATGATATTTTGATTTATAAAAATATCAGGGTACATATTAAATCTTTCATCTGAATGTGAATCTTGACTTGTGTTGGGAACATTAAAATGTCTGTTTTATCTTTTGAAATACATCAAATTATTGTTGACAATATTCACATTCCTATACTATGAACCATGAGTACTGAATCTCTCCCATACACTGTGAGAGCATACATGATAGGTTATAATCTTAGTCCAACGACTGAGAAAAGTTTTCTCAGTTGGATCAAAAATAGATCAAATTAGGAGGGGTTTGTAATAGGTAGGTGAGAAGTCCAAATATTCTTTCAGGAAGATGAAAAGGAGTGATAGAATGTCCTCAGAAATACAGCATAAGTTATTAGAGTCACTGACACACATTACTGGAAAATCATGGAATGTATACTAGTCTGGGCACTAATGGACATAGTATTAAAAAAGTAGGCCAGGACCAAACCACATATATTCCTATTATCTTAGAGATACCAGTAGAAACATTTTAGCAAAAAAAAAAACTCATTAAAGTTTTGAAGAAGTGTGATGATCTGGTGGGGAACATTTGTATTTTCATTGCATAATTGTGGCATCTATTTCCTGCCACTACAACATTTCACATGGCTCTGTTGGAGTAGAGGATCTGACAATTCACGTGGTCTGTTGAAAAAGAGGACTCAACACTTAACACGGTTCTGTTGATCATCCTCCCTTTTGGGGGTCAAAGGTGGGGCATGTCTCCATGTGTAGTTGCTTTTAATATTAATAATCAATATATCATTAGAAACTTATTGGAAAAACACTGGGAAGGTTTTACTGTATTGAGACACAAAATAGTGCACATTAAAAATTTAGCAGTATTACATAGATAAAATATATAAAAATAAACAATTGTGACTGTGATTGAGTTTAAAGGAGACTGTGATTGCTTTATTATAATAATAGATGGATAAAGAGGCATTCCACTGAGCTTGCATGCACTGTTTAGCCTTTGTTGCTTTCTAGTTTAAATAGTTGATTCTAGAGATATTTTACATAATAAAAATATTTAGGTTAGTCATAAATATAATTTGTGCTTTTCCTATGTTTATTCTAATTCTTTGAGAATCAGAATAAGATTATAGTATGTTATTATATAAATAAAATAGACTATTAATTACAAATTGATTTATTTGCTCTTTAATAACAGTAAAAACGTGTCACTGTTAAACACTACAGCATGGTGGGAATGGTTTCTCAGGAAATCTAGTAACTTGTTTGTTCTGAAGGTTAAAGTCTAGCAGATCATGGTGCCCTCAGTTTAGCTGGGAGACAAGGTTGTTTCAGTTTATCTGGGAAATGAGGTTGTTTTAATCTAGCTGGGAAATAAGTTTTTTTTTTTTTTTTTTGGTCAGGACTATCATACAGAGAGAATGCTTACTTTGAGAAGAAGCACAGATTGTACCTTTGAAGGTTTTTCTTGTTTTAAACTAACAAAAAATGATATAATCATTACTAAAGAAAAGTATCTCTAAAAAGGTTGGCAGAAAAAATAAAGACAGATTCAGTCTCAGAACACTTGGTGTCTCTGTGTGCTGTTTCTCTACCATGCTGACACCTCCCATCCACCTAAGACCCCCGACAACTGCTAGGGCTGGACCCCAAAAGATTGGCACCTAATGTGGGGCCCAAAGAGTGGTAAGTAAATTCACATTCTGGGGAGGCTAGGATTCTGTCTAGGGTGCTGCAGACCCCTCAGTAGAGAAATGGCTGAGTGAGGAAGGACAGGTAATCACAGAACTTTGAGAAGTTAGTAGGACCCTCAATAAAGAGAAGGTCAAGTGAAAAAGGATAAGTAATCATAGAACATTATAAAGTTGGTAAGAAAAATGGGTAACTCAGAATCTAAGGAAAGAAGCTTAGTCATAGACATTGCTAAAAGTATGCTTACTAAAAGAGGAATTTCTGTCTCATCTTCTCAGTTGAGACATTTCTTTCATTTTGTACAAGAATGTTCTCCATGGTTTCCTAAGAAAGGTAATTTAAATTTGACTATATGAAAAAAATTAGGGGATGAAATGAGATTATATTATGAACATGATGGAGCTGAAAGGGTCCCTGTTGATGCTTTTGCTTTTTGGAATCACTTTAGAGATGCACTAGATCCAAATCATGAAAATATGCATCTTAGTAAACCTGCCTCTTCTCTGGAAGAGGCTTCTCTGGAGGAAATGCCCTTGTTAAAATCCTCTCCTAAGATAAAAAATTACCAGGCTACCTCTTATTCTTAGAGTTCATCTGACTCAGAGAAGGAAGATAGGGAGTCACTTTCTCCACAAGATAAACTAGATTTAGAGGAAGCAGCTGCCAAATATCATAATGAGCACTGCCCACAGGCTGTTGAAGCAGTAGCCTCTGTACTACCCATGCCAAAGCCAAGAAAAAAAAAAGTCAAACTCCAACTAAGGTAGGATTTTTGGGAGTTATTACTGAGGCTCATGCTCACAGTGATACTTCTCTTTCTTTCCCTCTGGCATCTTTGGGAAAACAAGATACAGCTTCTGTACAGGAACCTCTTCCATTTAAATTAGTAAGATAATTAAAAACAGCAGTTAAGGACTTTGATCCTTCATCTCCATACATAATACAATTATTAGATATAATTGCAAGTGAATGGATGACACCTTTTGATTGGCAACAGATTGCTCATTCTTGTTTATCTCCTGGTCAATATTTCTTATGGAGAACTGAATACAAGGAATTAGCTAAGACTGTAATACAAAAAACAGATTGTAAAATAACTCTAGATCAAACAACTATGTCTATGTTACAGTTAACTGAGGATTATTCTTCTCCTCAGGTACAACTTTCTCTACCTAAGACTGTATTAGAGGAAGTTTCTAAACTTGCAATTATAGCTTGGAAACAATTACCATTTTCTGAAACTAAAACTAGTTTTCTCAGTAATATTAAACAGGCAGTCATGGAACCATATGAGGAATTTGTGGCAAAATTGGAAGAAAATATTTTTAAAATGATAACTAATACTGAAGTAGCTGATATTCTACTAAAACAATTGACTTTTGAAAATGCAATTCCAACCTGTCAAGCCTTAATTAGACCTATAAGTTGAACAGGAACTTTGTCTGCTTTTATTAAAGCCTGCATGGATTGAAGTTCTGCCCATATTCAAGGAATGGCCATGATTGCAACTTTGCAAGAAAAGAATTATTCTCAGTTTATTATAAAGGTAGGTCAAAATTCTGATTCTTCTAATAAGGCCAAACCATTTACATCTGTTGGAGGAAATTGTTTCTCTTGTGGAGAAAGTGGCCACTTTAGTAGGAGCTGTGGCAATTCCAAGAAATAGCCATTGTTATTGGTCTAAAAGATAGTTTTTTAACTGTACCTTTGGCAATTCAAGACTGCAAAAGATTTGCTTTTAGTTTACCATCCTTAAACCTACAGAGACCTTACTAACAACATCAATGGAAGGTTTTGCCTTAAGGTATAAAAAATAGTCAAACATTATGTCAAAAGTTTGTTGATTAGGCTCTTGAACTTATTAGACAACAGTTGCCATATTTGTATATGATTCATTACATGGATGATAGTTTACTTGCTCATTACTTTAGTGATATGTTACAAATTATACTAAAAGAGTTAATAGAACAATTACAGAGGTGGGGAATCATTGTGGCACCAGAAAAAATTCAAACTAACCCACCCTATAATTATCTGGAAAGAATAATTAATACTTGTATTATAAAAGTATCAAGGTAATTGTGAAATGGTCATTCTTTGTATATTAAATGTGTTTATGTTTTCCAGGTATACAAGTCTTTAAAGCAGAAAATTTATCAGACTGCTGTTCTCCAAACTAAACATGTCTGCAATGGTAATTTCAAATTTGTAATAATAACAAATTTTATTGGGGACTTGTGTGTTATCATTTAATGTTGTGTTATAGGCCTGTTCTGTTAATGCTCCCATTCCCTGCAAATGTAGACTACAGTAGGCTCAGCGAGGAACCAACCTGAGACTAAAGAAAAAAAAGTGTGCATTTTAAACTTCTCCTGGGATGCAATACAGAACTAAATTATGCTCTCACTCTCTTTCTCTCCCTTCCTTGCACCCCCTCTCTCTGCCTTTCTCTTTCTCAGTCTCATGCTATAATTAAAGGTCATTATCATTTTTTCTTCTAAGGTTCTTGTTTTGTTTTGTTTTGTTTTCCTTAAATGCTGTATTTTTTGAGCTCACAATTTTGTTCCTACATACCTAGATTAATGATTTGTTGATCAGTTCTGTTTTTTTAATCCAACTCTAGCTCTTTTTGTACATCTTTTACATTGCAATGGAGATAAACACTACAAGGCCTTTGCTATTGTGTTATGTGTATATCCTGTTGTCTGATGTCATTTGTCTATGTACATGATATATAAATTGAGCAAACATAAAATTAAAAATTTAAAAAATGGATCCAAAACTTTAATTCACATGATTTAAAAGGTTCAATTTAAATTGGGGGAACTAATAGGAGTAAAATGTCTTTGAAATTAATTCACAAGTCTCTAGGTGGTCAAACTAATAAAATGTTGTTATAAAATGTCTAACATCAATTTTTTTCTAGGACTTTTCTTCAAAAGGAAAGAGATGGCAAATACTGTTAGTACACTTGTCTGATACCTTGTTTTTGTTTTTACAAGAAGATGAGTGAATTAGATTTGGCATGTATTGGATTACTCAAATGTGTTTGTTAGGTACATTTGATTTATTTACAAAGTTAAAATGCTAAATTCTTAAAAATTTGTTTTGTGTCATCATGAATAGCAAGGTAACAAAGAGTTAAGTCCTAACAGGTACAATTCTATACAAAGGGCTCCAAAATTTTCAACTGTATTTCAAGTAGAGTACTGTAAACAACAAAGTACTTTATCTTATTAAAATAATTCATCTAAATTCAGAGATTTCATAAGGGTTGTTTTAGAATGTGAACAAAAGGGGTCAACAGATAGAAAAGAGAAAATAAAAGGTTCCAAGTATGAAAATATATATAGTAGAAGGAAAAAAATGTTTCTGGGTAAGAAAGTGCTTATGTGATGAAATACATGAGAATCTAAGTAAGTGCTAAGAAAGTCACCATATGTAAAGGACAAATTTCAACAAGTTTGTGTGTAACTAAATTGGTTATATGTTTGTGAGACCATCAGTTAAAACCATTTAAGGTTTTTCCCTCAGGTCAAATATTACTGTACTGATATAAAACTGAGGTTTAATCTATATGTTAAACTGACAAGGATTTCTTTGGAACACTGATTTGCTTTTAACATTGTGTCTATAAAATTTTATTTTTTAGAGCAATTAATCTTAAGAAATTGGAACTTGTACAATTATGGTTAAACAACAAATGTTAAAATGTTGTACTGTGTTGTAGTCTGAGTTCTATTTTAGAAACTAAACTTGGTTAATATAAAATATTAATGTAATTTTGGTACTCTTATTCTTCTTTGTATATTAAAAGTGTTTATATTTTCCAGATATACAAGTCTTTTAAGCAGAAAATCTGAAAGAATGTTTTTATCAAGCTGTTGTCCTCCAAAGTAAGCTGTAATAGTGGCTGATTCTATCTTGTGGATTCCTGATTGACTGATTCAACATTATGAGCTCTCTATGCAGAAGGAGGACTCCTCCCCAGACATAGCCACCATTCCTCTACACCCTGAATAATGGGTCTGCTACTGAATTTGCTAAACATTTTTGGGTTATTTAAATATTTCTAAAACTAAGAAATCTTATTCTATACAATGTATTTATTACATATTAACTAATTGTATTAATTCCTCATTTCCAAAAAGCTATACTGTCTTTTGATTGGACATCAGTCATCATTTGTAAAGTTACCTGTGGTAACTTTAAAATATTGGTTTTAATGTTTTAGGAAAAGATAGACAAAAAAATTAGAAACATGCATCAATGCCTTAGAGGAAACTATTCTTTATATCGGCAATCGAGTTCAAAATATAAAAACTCAAATGACTACTAGATGTAATGCTAATTATGAGTGGATTTGTTTTACACCTTAAAAACATGATGAGAAAGAAACCTCATGGCAGCAAGTACAAAGTCATTTAAAGGGAGTTTGAAATAATTTCAATATAGCCCCTGATATTGATACATTACAAAATAAAATTAAACATTTATCTCAGGCTGATTTACAAATGTACCCTGCTGGTAATTTGGCACTAGAAATTTATAAAAACATCAAGAGTACAATTGGAAATAGCACCTTTTTGACATTTATTATTCAATTTGGAATAGGGATATTTTGTTCTGATATTATTTGTCTATCAAGTCATCCTCTGTCTAATTTGGAAAAGTATTCATAATCTACATACTCAAATTGAAACCATCAAATTAAAAAATAAAAATAAAATAAAAAGGGGGAAATGTGTCATCTATTTCCTGCCACTCTGATATTTGACATGGCTCTGTTGGAATAGAAAATCCAACACTTGACACTGTCTGTTGGAATAGAGGACTGAACACTTGACATGGTTCTGTTGATCATCCTACCTCTTGGGGACCATAGGGGTGGCATGTCTCCATGTGTAGTTGCTTTTTAATATTAATAATCAATATATCATTAGAAACTTATTGGAAAGAAAACATTGGGAAGGTTTTACTGTATTGGAACACAAAATAGTGCACAATAAAACTTAGCAGTAATACATATATAAATATATTAAAATAAACAATTTTGACTGTGCTTGTGTTTAAAGGAGACTGTGATTGCTTTAGTATTACTATAATAGATGGATAAAGAGGCATTCCTCTGAGCTTGCATGCAGTGTTTAACCTTTGTTGCTTTCTGTTTTCAATAGATGATTATAGAGATATTTTGCATAATAAAAACATTTCAGTCAGTCATAAATATAATTTTTGCTTTAGAAGGTTTTCCTTGTTTTAAACTAACAAAAAATGATATAATCATTACTAAAGAAAAATATTTATAAAAAGACTGGCAGAAAAATAATGACAGACTCAGTCTCAGAACACTTGGTGTCTCTGTGTGCTGTTTCTCCACTGCACTGACACCTCCCATCCACCTAGGACCCCCGTTCCCTGCTAGGGCTGGACCCCAGCACATAATGTTATTTTTCTGTAGTCTGGAAAGCAAGTTCAATGACAAAAGAATGCACTTATCAAAATGACTAAGAAAATAGCTCTTCAGGAAAAACTAGGTGGAATTGTCAATTTGGTGTAAGAAAAGATGTAGAAGAGGAAATGATTTCCAATTTATTAGGACTTAAAATAGGCAGAAAACACACACCATGTAGGCTATAATTTTTTTAAGAAAGTGACACTGAATAAAAATTCTAGAAACCAAGAAATCTCTCACAGAGAATTATTTTTAAAAGAATTCATTGAAAATAAAAAATGCTAGACAAAAGGACTCATCCTGAGACACACTCCCTAAGTCACCAGAATTATGGATAAAAGCACTTGGGAAATTGTCTTCCAGCTATAAAAGGCAAGAGTATTTTATAATGGAAGTTTATAGAGAAGAACATATATTGCTCATATTGAACCTATGTCAGATCCAGATGAGAACAGAAGGACATTGAAAAGTTAGGAAATTTTGAGGATAGAACAAGTTTGGGAATGTAAAAATAGCTGCTGCTCTTTGACTGGTAGGGAATGTAAAGCACCTTGGTGCTCATGTTTCTAGGGATTTGAATGGAGGGTTGAAATGTACACCGAGGTGTTAGGAGCAATTCTTTTTGCTCTGTTTTCTCTGTTTTTTTGGAACTGTTAGTTGAATAGCTTCCTTAACATCTCTCTTCCATTCTCTAGCTTATAACAAAATTAGGACATATCATTTTCTTATTAGTGAAAATTGTAACTTTGTGTTTTTAACTTAGAAACTAGATATTCAAAATTATGAATCAATAAAATAGGGAAAGCCTTTCACTTTCCAAATTTACTTTGGGGCAGAAAAAGTTTCAGTGTGAATTATGGATGGGTTGAAATTGAAATGCCCTTTATGAGTGTAGGCACAGAAGTTCAGAAGAAAATGTGTCATTCAATATATATTTGAACATATTTCCTTAAAGTGAATACATAAATGACTGAATCAAGAAGACATTTAACAATTTATTTGTTACCAAAAGTAGAAGACCATACTCACTGGTGAATAATAGAAATTGCACAAGTAACTAAGTTACTTGCCATAGGTCATCCAAAAACATCAAAGAAAGATGTAAAACAAAATAACTATATATCACCAATAAAAATGTGGAAAAAATAAAATAAATTGGAAAGGAAGTTTAAGATTTTATGAAATTATATTGAGACCAGAAGCTATTTTTTTAAACTTGCACCACCTCCTTTGAATGTCTGATACACTAGTTTCATTGGAAATTTTATTCATACACATGACTATGTCAACTTCATAATCTTATAAGTGGATTTTTTATATGTCTCTTCATTTTCAATAGTGAAAATTTAAACTTATTTTTAATTAAAATTTAACTTATAGTCACATTTTTATTGGAGATATTGAAAAAATTATTTTATTATAGCTTTTATCTTATTAGCTTTTTATCTAATAATAATGTCTCCATTTTTTCACTGAATAGTTGTTTAGCACTACTTCTCAGACATCAGAGTAGCACTGACCATCACCATTACCATTATCATCATCATTAGCTTATATTTTCTAATCAGTATGTTTTTCTGGTGGACCTGACTCATGCACAACTCTAGAGAATGAGAATAAATATACTTTGTGTACAACACAGAAACATGGTCCAAATAATTTTACCAAATCATACACCAGCTAATTTTCTGAAAAAGTTGGACTAATTATAATAGTTTGATACTGGTATATCATTTTTCTAGTGTCCCACAATATTGAATCTTTTAAAATTTTTATTTGCATTTTTATCTCTTCCTTGAATTATCGGTTCAAATATTTTGCCAATTTAAAAAATTGTACATTAATTGGGTTATTCCTTATGGAGCTTTGAAGGTTCTTCACCTGTCATGTGTAAATGTATTGTTTTTGCATATTTTGCCCTTGTGTGTGGTTTGTGTTTAGAATGTCCTTAAATCTAAGAAATTTCTATTTTTAAGTAGTCTCTTTTTACAGTTTATCTTTCATTCTACATAAAAATGTTTTGCCTACTCACATTATATTTTGCAGTTTTTCTCTATTTTATTTTAGTTTCTTTCTGTGATGTCTAGTCAGGTATTAATGGCACACACTACACACACTATATCTTTATCTTTTGAGGTTTATTTTTATATTTTATTTTTAATATAAGAAGGCCATCGCATCTTCTATCTTGAACATATGAAACATGTATTTTAGAAATTGTTTATTGTCTTTATTAGTTCACTTAGCTATTTATGGGTCACTTTGGTGGGTTTATTTTACTGTTCTTTATACATTGTATTTTCCTGATATTTTGGCATTCCTGGATACTGGAACTCTTAATTTTATAATGTTTTATATAGATACAAATTCTCTTGTTGCAATTATTATATTTTTAGTTTTATTATTTTATGGTTATTAATCTTTGCAGAAACAGGGATTGAACTCATGCTACCATAGATCTACATACACAGTCCTTCATGTATTTGTTTTGAGATTGGATCTTACCATGTTGTACATGCTGGACTAGAACTTGGGATCCTCCTGCCTCCACCATCCACATAGCAGAGACTGCACATGCATGCCACTGCAAAGATAGAGAACAAAATTTATTTTACAGTGGTCACTCTTTTTTTAAACTAGGGATTGCATTCCACGCCTTTGGTTGGATCATTTCAATATGTCTCTTCTCTCACTGGCTCGCTGTCCTTGGGGAAACAGGTGAAGGTGTCCATTCTTGTTGTGGGGAGAAGGCGATGCAAGCACAGTGATTCACTGAGGTCCCTGAGCTCCCTTCAGCTTTGCACATCCAGAGCACAGTCCAGGTGGAGGAGGAACCCAGGCCTTGCCTGCAGCCTCAGTCAGGTGTTGCTCCTTGCCTTGAACATGGCCCCACGTGTGCTGCTGAGTGGACAATGCTGTTCATTGTGCCTGTTGCCCTGAGCCAGAGGGTGCATGGGAAGGGGGCACAATCAGTAATGCTGGGGCTCAGGCCTAGGGGGAAGTGGAGGGTGAAGGTGTAGCACTGGGGCTCCCTATATTGGTTACCCAATGGGTCAGGAGCAGATCCAAGGTTGCTTTTCCATGGGTTGGGTAGAGTGTGCATGGATGTTTGTCCTGCTCCTCCTGGGGATTATCTCTGGCTGCCGCTTTTCATACTTGCTGCGGATTTGGTCTCCAGGGTAGGTGGTTCTTTCCTCGAGGCAGAGGAGGGGAAGAGACAGAAAGTCCCCTGAGACACTAAGATCCCTTCTGTGGGGGTGGACCTGGGGGCATAAGCTGCACTTCTCCCTTGCCTCCTGCAGTGAAGGAAGTGGCATGGTCCATGGGAAGTGGATGAGGAGGCAGTGGCAACTGGGCTTCCAGCTCCTTGGCAATGTCTAGGCTGTGAATGAGTGGGTGATCAGAAGAGGAGGAAGAGCAGAAGGAGTCCTAGCAAGGGGAGCAGACAGATGCCAAGATCAGGGCAGCCTTCTGCTGGTGGGTCACACCCCAAGTGTCAGTCAGGAGCAGAGGTGGAGGGAACATGGGGCACCCAAAGAAGCAGGGGAGGTGGGGCCAAGCATTGTGTGGCTACAGTCATTGTTTTGGGCATGTTTTTGCCTAATTCCTTTGCTCCCCAAATCCACGGGATAGCTCCTGGTTCTCTCCCCCACACTGCCACATCCACTGTCCTGTGACTTTTCTCTCTCCTCTCCCACTTTTCACCCACTTCTTTTTTTTTGGGTAAGCAGTATTTTGCCTTCAGTTGGCAAACCTTTGCTAATGATAGAGTGCCTGAACTTGTTCTGAACATGAACTGCAATGAATTTCTCTCTTTCTCCCATATTTTATTTTTTGGGACCTGGAATGTCCCATGGCCACTAACAATTAGCTTTTCTTCTGCAAAAATGGGAAAAGAATTTAGTTGAAATACGTGGTGCTTCTCTTTTATGTGAATATGTCCACTGAAGACACGTCACTGGTTATGTTTTCATCTCCTCTTAGTCTGTGTCTTAATTTTCTAGATACAGAAGTAACATATTTTGAGTCTTGGTCGTTTCTAGTCTCAGCAAAGTGCAGTCAACCACACCTTCTGTCACTTATTAGGAAATGTTTGACTTAAAGATGGATAATTCTCTCTTCAAATTTTATATTTTTTTGGGGGGGTGTCTTTGTTGAAGGATTTCTTTTATGACTTTTTTTTTTTGCGATGCTGGGGATCGAACCCAGGGCCTTGTGCTTGCAAGGCAAGCACTCTACCAACTGAGCTATCTCCCCAGCCTGAAGGATTTCTTTTAAAAAGTGTTAGTGCCAGATGATGAGAGAAACAATTCCAAGTTAACACGTTTTAGACTGACTTTGTTAACACATTGAACAGAAGAAAATGAATGGAATTTTATGACTTCTGATTTCCTGAGTTGATCTAAAATCTTTCTTAACAGGAAATCCATATGTAGTAGACTGAAATTTAACTCCTATATCTCACTCTGAACAAAATTCTACTCAAACTTGAATTGCATCAACTAGACCAGAAACATTGCATCTACTAGAGGAAAATGTAAAACAAACTGTCCATCATGTCAGATTAGGAGCCAATTTCCTCAACAAGACTCCTAAAGTGCAGGAAATAAAATCATGAATCAATAAATGGGATGGTATCAAACTGAAAAATCTTCTTTACAGCAAAGGAAACAATAAAAACATGAAGAGACAACACACAGAATGTGAGGAAATCTTTGACACCTACTCTCAGAGCATTACTCTCCAGGATTTAGAAAGAACTCAAAACACTGAAAACCAAACCACCTCAAATAACCCAATCAGTTAATGGGCCTCATAACTGAACAGACACATCACAGAAGAAATATGATCAGTAAATATATAAAAAAATATCCAATATCACTAGCAATTAGAGAAATGAAATTAATACTACACTGAGATTTCCTCTCACTGAATTCAGAATGGAAATTATAAAGCCTATAGTAACAATAGATGTTGGTAAGGATGTGGGGGAAAAGTTACACTCATACATTACTGGTGGGCCTGAAAATTGGTGTAGCACATTAGCAGTGTGGAGATTCCTCAGAAAACTAGAAATAGATCCACAATTTGACACAATTATCCCACTCTCAGCTTATACCCAGAAGACTTAAAAGTGGCCTACTACAGTGATATGGCCACATCAATTTTACAGCAGTTCAATTCTTAATACCTAAGCTATGAATCCAACCTAGATGTCTTTCAACAGATGGATGGATAAAGAGAATGTGACACATATATTCAATGGACTATATTATTCATCAAAAGGGAAAAACAAATTATGGCATTTGCCAGTAAGTGGATAGAATTGGAGATTATCATGCTAAGTGAAATAAGCCAATCCCCAAAATCCTAAGGATATATGTTCTGTCTAATAATGGAAGCTGACTCATGATAGGCAGAGCAACACAGGAGAGGAGGTTCACTGGATTGGACTGTGTGGAGTAAGGAAAGGAGGGAAAATAGGGGTGGGAATGACTGCAGAGTGAATCAGACCTAATTTTCCTATGTTCATATATGACAGCACAATGAGTCTAAATCTATATCAAGTACAATCAAAAATATAGGAAGAGATATTCTATGAATGTATGATATATATGAAAATACATTCTACTGTCCTGAGCTAAGAGCAACCAAAAATAGTCATATGACCACAATATAATCCAACTATTTCACTCCTTTCTAATCTCCTGAAAGATCTCAAATCACCATACTATGGCAACACTGCCACAACAATATTTACAGTAACAAATTCATAAGAGCTACATTATGTAACTGACCCAAGTATATCCAGGTATGTTATATATATACACACATGTAGATGTATATGTACACATATATGTATAAGTACATGTATATGTATATATGATATATAATATATAATTGTATTGCATATTTGTTATATAATATGTAATATATACATAACAATATATAAATTAATTTATACTACATATCATATAAATCATATATACATTCTACATATAAAATGAATAAAATTACTTCATTTGTTGGAAAATGGGTGGAAATAGAGAATATTCTGCCATGGAAAATTAGCCAAACTCAGATATGTAAAATTAACCAAACTCAGAAACTCAAAGTTCAAACATTTTCTCTCAAAAATGGAAGATAGAGTAAAATAAAGCAAGGGGGGAGGGAAAGGTAACATGAGTGGCCAATCAAAAGCAAACTAATGGATGAGCAAAAAGATGTCCAACTGGGGAAAGGAAGGAGAATGAGGCAGGGGAGGGATCATGAGAAACAAAGAGGGAGGCCAAGGGGGTAAGAACTGAAATTAATTTCCATTCACATCAGTTTATAAGGATGAAACCAAGTTCCATGTATAACTATAAAACTATCATAATAATTTAAAATAAAGTAAATACCAATTTCTAAATTCTATACTTTAATCCATTTCAAAGAGACTTATAATTTATTATATAGGCCAGATTCTTTTAAATTAATAGAAACTATTGAGAAACATGAAATCTATATAATAATATACTCTAAAAAAGTAATTGTATACTTATTTATTGAGGAAAAATAGGTGGTCTGAGTGAATGCTACATTTTGACAGCAGCAAACAGAACACTCCTCCATGCTATGCAGAAGGGACACTGCGCACCCTCACCACACAGTAATGGGTCTCAGAGGGGCACATTGGTTCTTAAGAGAAGCTTGAATTTCAGATATCTGAATGAGTCTCCTTAATTCTAAATATGGACAATTTTAGGGGTAAACTAAATATATTCATGAGTTTTAAAAAAATGAAAAAGAGGAAGAGACCTTTCAAAAACTGTTTGCATTCTAATTTAAAAAAAAAAAACAAACAGAAAAAAAACCTGCATTAAAATCCACATTTGTCAACCAATGTCACAGTCAAAATAAACATAGTATAAGTATTTTGGAAATAATCATGTCTGGTTTATACCTTGGTTTTGGCTTCCATATTCACATTTAGTGAAATCAGTTTTTCCACCAAAGATAGTGATTTCAAAGCAACAGCCAGGTGGAGAGTTGATTCATTCCCGATGTTGTGAGCATGTGGATTGGCACCGTGTTCTAATAAGCTATTTGCACACCACTCTTCCATGTACTGTAGTGCCTGTTGGGTTTATACCAAGAAATAAACTCTAAATTTTGAGAATCAAAGAAAAACATTTTTTATGTTTTACTAATTAGACACATTTAGTTTGAGTTAATAAATTTTTCTCCTAAGCATTTCAGTCAAATTTTTTCCTACCGAAACCTGTGGCTACCTCTTCCTTCATCAATGGTGTGTTGCCATCAAGATCACCGACATTGATCTTACAATTATTCTTTATTAGAAAATCCACCATTTATGCTTTGCCAAAGGCACAGGCATAATGTAGAACAGTCCTGTGAAAGTAAGAGCCTTTGTTAGGACCTTCATAAAATACCCTCTCAAACATCTAAAATTATTAATGAAATTAAAACATTAAATAACAGGCAATTCCTCTACTATCTTCCTAGGAAAGTACAATATTTACCAGCTGTTATTACATACTAATTAATGAATTAGTAGCCTATTCTATTGACTTTTTCTTTTGCCTTTCTTTTTTTGGTACTTCTAGGCTTCAAACCCAAGGCACTTGACCCAAAAGCCATATCCTTAGAACTTTTTATTATTATTACTTTTAATTTTGAGGCAGGGTCTCACTAAATTGCTCAGGCTGGCACTGAATTTGTAATTCTACTGCCTTTGTCTCCCAAAACTCTAGAATTATAGGCAAGAGCTACTGTGTCTGGACCCACTGATTTTTATTTTTGTTTATTCTGGTTTTGTGGTGCTGGGATGGACCTCAGAGCCTGGAGTCTTCTAGGAAGAACTTTACTAGTGAACCACATTCTAAGCTAAGAGCTTCCCACTTGCCTATGAAGAGCATGACCCTTGAATCTAGTTCAACATTGGCCGGAATTCTACATTATCCTCTGTGACTCACTACTTAGCTTTCCTCTCCCTCAATTTATCACCAATAAAATAAGGATTAAAGTTAGTAATTACCTCCCAGGATACTATGGTGATGCTTAAATGGGAATATATGCAAAAATTTGAACAGCTTCTAGAACAAGCAACTGTTCAATAATTGTTGCCTTGTTGCCTATTGTAATCATTACTATTACTATGAATGAACAGAGTGCTTCAATTAATAAAATAGTACTATTATAGTGATTTTACAGATATCTTTTAAGGACTACGTATTTTAGTCAGTCTTAGATGCTCTTTTTTCTATCATTTTAACATCACTGATATTGGGATGCCACTAAAATTTAGGCCGCATTACAAGTATAATTGGGAACATTCAATTTTTTATTAATACATGAAATAAAGAGCCATCACATAATCCACAGTGCCATACCTTTAGTGAAATGTAATGCAAACAAGAGGTCTAACAGTGGTTCTAGTCATATGGGTGGCATTTAATTTAATATTAGTTATTTAAATTATTATAGGTAAAGAGAGATGAATGATAAAACAATAAAAGACCAAATTTAAAACATAATAAAATTCTTGCTTTTCTTTTCTTTATTTTTTAGTAACTTAGGGCAATAGGAAATGTAGGACCCAAATGAATTAGCATGGTTCACTATATTAAATGTTTAGACTTATATAGGATATATGTAAATCAGGTATTTCCAATGTTCAATATTTAATACTGTCCTAACTTTTAAAACAGGCAGTTTACAGTTTTCTATCTCCAGAAGAGTTTCTGTGTGAGAAAAGGGTTTACTTAAAATCAAGTCCTAGCTCTTCAGCTTTGAATGTCTGATCAAATAAACATAAAGCTTATAGGGAAGAATTTTAAGAGACATTATGTCAATGATATACTAAGTATTCAGTGTATGGGTATAAATGAATGAAATAAAAGAACAGGTAAGTATGTTTGAGTTCAGTTTTTTAAGCAAAACTTATGAAGTAAAGTAATACTTTGGCAATAGTGATAATCTTTTACACTTGCTCTCTTCTTTATTTCAGCATGCCACTAAAGCATAATTAACCTACAATTACATTTATGTAACAAGCCCTACATATAAAAATTTATGTGTAATATCTATAAACACAGATGAAAAATTTTCTTTCACTTCTACATAAAAATGTACAAGAAAATGGAAATTCCTCTTTATACATTTTGTGTTGGCAAGGACTGTCCTAAGAAAGAATGAAGTGAAAAGAAGACTTCCTTTATTTCTTTCTCTTTAAAAACTTTTATTTGTTGCATTTTGGTGCTGGTGATTGGATGCATGCCCTTTAGCTTGCTAAAGTCAAACTGACTTAAATCAGACAAAGTACTTTTTTGCAGATGCTCAAGTAATTTATGGATATAGGGAAAATATCTGTGCCACTAGTAAGAGAAGAAATACAATTCTAACATTAAATGAAATACATTTCTCACCTACAAAGTTTTGAGGATGCAAGAGGAGTTGTACTTAGACTCTGCTGCTTAAGGTTAAGCTGCATAACACTCCTCAAATGGATGATTTGATGGTAAGTTCTGTGCAATGTTTAAAAATGTATACATCCCTATCCACCAATTCTAATATACTAAATATTTTTCCATATATTTGCATACTTTGTATTCTATCCTGTTCTAGGCACTTATCTTTTGGCAGCTGGCAAACAAGTAATTTGTGAAAGTTTATAATGTTTTTTGATATCCACTTTGGCAAGTCTTTGTTCATTACAAACATTTTCATAGTGTTATCATGACCTTAAAATACTGCATGCATGTGGGATTCCAAAATGTTATAACTTTGATATTTGATTATTTTTAAAATGTTTTCAATATTGACAACCATAGAAAGAGCTCACATTTTGGGGACAAAGAGTATTCCCTTCCACAAAATCACCACCGGGGCCCAGATTCATATGGATATACTTAGTCCCTTGGGAACAAGGCAGGGTAAGGGACATTAGGGGAGCAGCAGGCAGCCTGTGCAGACTGGGAACCTTGTGTATCCTTCTCCCTTGACCCGGTGACTGTAAGCCTACACATCCTGGATGGTGTGTACCAATGATCTCTTCTCCCTGCTTATATAAACAGACAAACAGTAAGGTACAACTACAGGAAACTGTATTGGAACAGAGGAACAAGCAATGTTGTGCAGAAAACTTTTGGAAGATTATTTTTAAGCATAATATTTCAAAGTGGTGACAAAATTGGAAAAGCATCATGTTTGGTGCTTTGGAAAGTGGGCAATCTGCCAGTCAACTTTATTGTCTGCTCTCTTGAAAAGTAACAATGAAGTATTTGCAGAAAACTCAGGACTCTTCCACAAATCTTGCTCTGAAGACAGTTGGCTGGTGAAGAGGACACCAAGTTATACTCCAGAATTTGATTAACTAGTAAGTCAAGTCTGTGAGAAGTCTTTCTTCTTCTTTTGTAACTTTCAAAGCAATGTTATAAACAAAAGAAGAAAAAACAGTGGAGCCATGTTCTTCACTCAAAAGAGTTTTTGTAAGTTCTCTCAGTAGACAACACATAGTGGATTATATCTGAAGAACTCTTTTTTAGCCCTCATGTTGCTAGAATATGAGCAATATTTTTCTCATTATTCACTTTTCTACAATGTATATAACAAACTTTTGAAAGTATGTACATTAACATTAAACTGCTGTGTGTACCTAACTGTTAAACAGTCTACAAGGAAACCAGCTGCAATTTTGCTTATGTTTTACTGCTCATTAAGAGGGCCTGGGTGTTAGATCTCCAAGGTTTGCAGGTCCCCAGTACAGAAACCTCCATGGAGGTCTGAAAATCATCTCCTGGTGAAAGGAGAGCTTGTCTCCCTTCTGTTCTTCCCCACTAGCAGAGCCTGAGTGGTGCAGCCCCATCAGTCCCATTCCCCCAATTGGCACCTTGCCCTTCAGACCCTGACCTCATATATCCCCCCTTACCTAAGTCTTTTATCAGATTCATCAACATCACCTCCCTGAGAAAAAAATGTTTTAGTGCAGCTAAATCACCAATCTTTATAGCCTCATGGAATCCATGAATCTTGTCCTCCAAGTGTAAGGCAGTCGATTTCTTTAGGACCGACTTCACAGGAAGTCTTGTATACCCCTTCCCCTGGGGGCTTCCTCAGTCTCTGACTTAATTCTCCTGAACAGAAGGAATCCCTGCCAAGCATCCTAACTGGGCAGTTACTATCAACAGTGGAAAAGTTTTTGCCAAGCAAACTCATAAAAACAACTGCCAGCAGTGGAACCTGATGGTCAGTAGTGATGGGCTCCATGAGGATTCACCACCACACCACATTGTATCACTTTTACATTATCATATGGAGAATTTATTGATATTAAAACCCACAGAAGAGCTGAAATATCATATTGGTTTAAAATACACATAATACATTAGTATTAATGCCACAGTGTAATTATTTTATCAGTATTAATGATATATGTGGATATTATATTATTATTAATAGATATAGGGAGCAATCATATTAGTAATAAATGATATTTTTAAATTTATTATATTAGAATTAAAGACCACAATTTATATATGATATTATTGTGTGATGATGTACTATGGATATAATATTAATACTAAAGACCACAGGACATGTTAAATGAATCTTCATTTTGGTATCTCATGCCACAAGGCAGGCACATTATCATGTTTAAAAGCTACAATGAGGATACCATCTCAGCACTGAAGGTCACAAGGCAGCACCTTGCAGTTCCTGTGTTCTATTATGATAACTATCACTGCCAAAGACTTGGCAGCAGTTTCTCTATCACTTACCATGCTGTAATATGTTTGTCATATCATTCTAATGTCTACAAGGCTGTTACATGAATTCTTCATGGGTCCATGAGAATAGCCACCAGTTCTGAAGGACACAGGGAAGCTATTTGATCAAGTTTTGATACTACAATGTGGACAACATAGCAAAATTAATTGGCCATATATCTAAAGTTACCACTTTTTTATGCTATAGTTTAAATTTATTTTTAGTTGTAGAGTCCAAAAGGCAGCTATTTTATCAGTTATACATGCTATGAAATGTGTATCTTGTCAGTACTGAAGGCCATAATGCATCTCTGATATTAGTTTAAATGCCATTAGGAGGATAATTTACTAATTTGGAAAGTCCCAGGGAGCTGTAACATCAATTTCAGTTTTTAAATACAGATGTCCTAGTAATATTAATGCCACAGGGCAGTTAGTATATGAGAATTGAAGCTCTACATGAAGATTAGATTATTACTAAAGGCCTGCAGGGAATGATTAGTAATAAATGCCACCATATGGTTATCATATTAACATTAAAGGTCACACTATATGTGATATTATATGATCTGCAGGAATACAAGTGACTTAAAAACTAATGACCATCCATGTGATTTTCTTTTTCATTCAAAGGATCACAAGGTTGTCCCATTATCAGTTTTAAAGCAATAATATGGATACCATGTCATTATTGAGGGTCACAAGGCAGTCTCTTTATCAGTTTTCAGTGCTACAAGGTGGATTTCAAATGAGTACTAAAGTGCACAGGCCATCTAATTTATCAATTTTACATGCTACAATCTGGAAAACATCTTAATTTGCAAGGCCACCAGGCAGCAATTTTATCAAGTTTTGATACTATAATATGGACATCATGTTCCCAATAAGGCCACAGGCATGTAAAATGGATTATAATTTTGCACAAATGCACAAGGCAGCCTTTACATTAGATTTGGATGTTATAGTATGAATAGTATAACATAAAAGGTCACAGGGAAGCAATGATATTAATTTTACATGCTATATTGTGATATCAAAATAGTATTATAACCAGAAAATTTTATATTAATTATACTTCTTGTTAAAATATGGATGTTTTATTATGTTATTATTAAATGTCATATGGCAGCTGTTATATTAGCATTAGGTAGTTACTATGGGTATCTTATTAGCATTAAAAGTCACAAGTCATATATTATATTAGTTTCTTATCTTATAGTTTGGATATGACATTAATAATTAAGCACAGTACACATTAAACATAAATATCATTTTAGTGTGAAAGGGTGCAAGGTAGCTATTACACTAGTTTTGGAAGTTATGTCTTGTATATATATTAACATTAAAGACTGCAGGGAATCTAGCATATTAATTGTGCATGCTATACTATGGATGTCTTTAATAATAGTAAAACCACAGGGCAGTTATTAGCTTTACATGCTATGGTGTGAATATTACATCAATATTAACAGCCACAGGTTAGCTCTATGTCTCTCTTAGATGCTACAATATGGATAGTTTATTAATAATAAAGTTCACAGGGCAGCTGTAGTATTAGTTTTAGAGTTTATATGCTGGATAATATATTAGTATTAAAGACAACAATGCAGTTATTATATTACTTGAGTATATACATTACATAAGTATTAAGAGTCAGTAGGTTGTTATTTTATTAGTTTTAGATTCCATAGTTTACATATCATGTAAGTATTACAGGTCACAAGGGAGCAATTACATTATTTAGATTGTTTATTATATTAATATGTTCATAGGCAAGCTAGTATATTAACTCTAATTGCTATAGAATGGATGTACTATATAGTATGATATTTAAAGATCAAAGGGCAGCTACTATTTTATGTTCAGGGGCAAGTTTTGATATGTTATTAATATTAAAGGCCACAGAACAACTATACTATTAGTTTTGGAGGTCACATTGTGGATATAATATTAATATCAGATGCCACAGGATAGCTATTATATTAAAGGTTACCTTATGGATATTGCATTAGTCATAAAGGCCACAGGACAGCTATTTTATGAGTTTTAGATGCTACTGTATGGATATTATGTAGTATTAAAAGGCCACAAGGCAGCTATTTCTTCAGTTTTAAGGTCACAATATGTACACATTCTAATATTAAATGCCACAGGGCATCTCTTACAGTATTTTAAGATGCTATAGTACACATATGTTAATAGTATTAAAGTCCTACATTCTGTTATTGTGTTTGTTTAAAATGCTACAATGTGGATATTATATTAATATTTATGTCCACTGGGCAGCTATTATACTAATATTGATGATATAGTATTGATACCATGCTAGTATAAGGCCCTTGGTACCTATTATAATTGTAGATATTATGGTATGAATATAATGTGACTATTAAAGACTCTAGGGCAGTTATCATATCACTATTTGATGGTACAGTTTGTATATTATATTAGTATTAAAAGTCACAGTGTGGCTATGATATTAATTTTAAAAGCATACAGCAGAGCTGGATGCAGTGGCACAGGTCTGTAACCCCAGTGGCTGAGGAGGCTAAGGCAGGAGGAACACAAGTTCAAAGTCAGCCTCAGAAACTTAGCTAAGTCCTAAGTACCTTAGCAAAACCCTTTCTCAAAAAAAGAATAATAAAAAAAGAGCAAAATATGTGTTCAGGGGTTCAATTCCTGGTAACTAAAACCAAAAATGAACAAAGGAAAACCATTCTTTTATAGATGGTTATATTAATATTAAGTATCACAGTGCAGCCATGATACTATAGTATGAATTTTACATTAATACTAAAGTCCATATGACAGTTATCACATTAGTTTAAGAAGTATATTACATATTATTTAAGGCCACAGAGCAGATATTAGATCAAATGGCTATACATGGATTTTATATTAACATGAAAGGCCAAGGGACAGCTAATATATTAGTATAAGATGCTGTAGTATACATGTTATATTAATCCTAAAGGCCAAAGTTCAGCTATATATGAGCTTTGTTATTGCATCAATATTACTTTAACTCAATGGCCAGAAGTCAGTCATTATATTAATTTTCAATGTTATTCTCTGCATACAATATTAGTATAAAAAGACAAATGGCAGCTATTATATTAATTTTAGAGAGCAAAGTATGGGTGTTACATTGATGTTAAAGGTCAAAGGCAGCTATTTCATCAGTTTGAGGTACTAATGTCTGGCTATCATATTACTATTAAAGGCAACAGGACAAATATTAATGTAAGATGCTACAGCATGTATATTATATCCATATTAAAAGCTACAGGGAAGTTGTTAGGTTTATTTTAGATATTATAGTAAGGGCATTATATTAGTATTGAAGGTCAAAACACAGCTATTTTAATAGTGTTAGATGTGACAATATGCATTTATTAATGTTAAAGGTCACAGAGCAGTTGTCAGTTTCCTATGATGTAATATGGATATTATATCAAGAATAAGGACCACAGGGCAGTTGCTATATTAGATTTAGAGGCCAGAGAATGGATATTTGACTAAAATTGAAGTCTAGCAGCAATTATATTAGTTTCAGAAGCTATTCTATGAAGATTATATTAATAATAAAGGCACAGAGAAGCTATTACATTAGTTTTGCATACTATAATATGAATATTACAATAGCATTAAAGGCCACAGGGAAGCTATTAATTTTAGATGCCAAGGTATGGATTTGAATTAATAATGAAAGCCACAGGACAGCTATTATGTTACTTTTACACTGTATAGTAAACATGTTATATTAATATTAAAGTTCAAGTATCAGCTATTATGTTAGCCTTGGATGCAATAATATGGATATCATATTGGTATGTAAGGTTGCAGGACATATATTACATTAGTTTAAACTGTTTAAGTAGAGATATTACATTAAATAAAGACTACATATCACATTTTATGTTAGGTTTTGATTCTATAGCATAGATAGTACATTAATATCAGAGACCCAAGTTATCCACTGTATTAGTTTAAGTTGCTGTAATACAGATATTACATTACTATGAATAGCCACAGGGCAGCTATTCTATTTGCTTGAGATGTTAGAGTAAGGATATTATTTTTCTACAAAAGGATACAGGTCAGTAATTACATTAGTTTTAGATTTTATAGTATGGATAATGTATGAATATTAATAGTCACAGGACAGTTATTATAGTAATTTTAGATACTATGATATGGATATTACATAAATATCAGAGGCCAAAGGACAGATATTTTATTAATTTTAAAGAATGCAATACATTTATCATAAAAACATTAAAGGCCACCAGTCATCACTTATACTACTTTTAGATCCTATAGCATGGATATAATATTAGTACTAAGGGAACAGGATATAGATGGTATTAAGATGTCATATTATAGATATTATATTAATGTTCAAATCCACAGGGAACCTATTATATTAGGTAGACATGCTATCATATGGATATTAAGTTAATATTAAAGAACACATGGCATCTATTATGCTAACTTGAGAAGCTGTAGAATAAATAGCCTATTTAAAGATCACAGGCAGCTAATATATTAGTATGAGATTCTGTAGTCTGGCTTTACAGAAATATCAAGGGTCACTGGTCAGCTATTACATCAGTTTATTTATAGAGGCTATGTAATGGATATCACATAAGTATTAAGGGCTGCAGGGTAGTCATTATATTCACATTAGATACTAGAGTATGGGCATCATATTAGTATTAGAGGCAAATATATCGGATGTCAGTGCTATTGATGGACATTACATTAGTAGTAAAGAAAACAGGGCATCTATTAGATTAGATTACATGAGACAGTTTGTATAGTACACTAGTTTTAAGGTCCACAGGACCTTAGACTGAAATGGTACATTATGTATATGATACTACTGTAAAAGATAGCAAAGCAGCTATTATATTAGTGTTGGATGTTATAGTATGGATATTCAGTTCATATAAATTCCACAACACAGCTCTTAAATTAATCTTTGATACTGTAGAATGAGTATTATAATATTTTAAAGCCACAGGAAAACTACTACATTAGTTTTAAATGGCAAAGGATGAACATCTGTAGTATTAAAGACCAAAGAATATAATACCTATAGTATTAGTTTTAGATTTTATAGAATGGATATCATTGGTATTAAAGATCACAGAGCATCTGTTTTAAAATTTTGGTATCATAGTGAAACTCAATTAGTATTGAAGGTCACATAGAAGCTATTATACTAATTTTAGAGGCCACAATATGCATACTATCTTAGTATGAAAGACCACATAGCAGCCATAACAACAGTATTTGATGCTGTAGTATGGATAGTATATTACCATTAAAGGCCACAGGACAACTACTATATTAGTTTCTGGGAACACAGTATTGGTATTATATTAAAGTTAAAGGCCTCAGGGAAGTTAGTATACTAGTTTTAGATGCTATGGTATGGATATCATATGCTTATCATAGGCCACATGGAAGTCATTTTATTAGTTTTAGATGTTACACTATGGACATTATATTAGCACTAAATGAAAAGTCTGGCATTATATTGAATTTAGATGCTCTAGCATGGACAGTACATTATTATTTAAGTCCACAGACTAGCTATTAGAATAGTTTAAGATGCTATTATATTAGTTTAAGATTATATATTATAGATACTATATTACTCTGAAAGGCCATAGAACACCTATTTTATCAAGTATAAATGTTGTACTATGGAGATTACATTAGTTCTAAAGTCCACTGGAAAAATATTACATTAGCATTAGCTGCTATAGTAAGACTATTTTATCAGTGTGAAAAGCCACAGGTAGCTATTATATTACTTTTACATGCCACATAACACATATCATATTTATATGAAAGACCACAGGACAGCAAGTATGTATGTATAAGATACTACAATATTAAATAATAAAGCTCGTGGGACAGCTATTATATTAGTTAAACATGCATTAGCATTGATATTTCATTGATGTTAAGGGTCTCAGAGATGCTATAAATTAGCTTTAAATGCTAGAGTATGGATATTACCTTAATCTTAAAGGTCAAAGGGTAGTTATTATATCAAACCCTTCATTCTTTTCAAGGGGTGACAATACCCTTGAAAGATGTCCTCCATTGGTTAGGTGAGTCCCACCCTCTCTTCTAAGTCCATTTCTATTTTCTTTTTCACTTCTGTGTTTTCCTCCTCTTGTTCTTTTCTGAGTAACATATTTGTTTAGATTTTTAAAACATTTTGAGCCAGGCATGGTGGTACACACCTCTAATATGAGCTACTTTGGGAGGTCAATGCAGGAGGGTCACATGTTTGGGAAATCTGCCTAGGCAGTTATTGACAAGTCTCAAAGTTAAAAGGGCTGGGGATGTTCCTCAGTGGTGGAGCATTGGCAGTGTGAGGGAGACCTTGGGGTCAAACCCCATCACCCTAAATAAGGTAAAACACTATTTTAAAATAATTACATTCTCCCAGGAAGTTGGTAAAATAATACATTTTGTATATTCTTCATCCAGTTTCCTTAAGTGGCATTGTTTTACATAACTAATACTAAAGCAGGATATTGACAGTGCTGTAACTGGTTATGAAAGTGAAATTCCCTCTTATAAAAGCAAACTGGTTTTATCATATGTGTATTGACAGTGATTGGATATGGCTAGGAAGGAAAAGCATTTCCTGAAATCAAAATTTATAGCTAATTGGAATCCTGTTGATGCTACACATCAGGTACCCCGAGAACAGAGATCTTTGGAAAGAAATAAATCTAAATATGTAGTTAGTGCTTAAGCTAGGCTATGAAAATCACACATTTTAAGCTAAAATATCAGAGGAATGAGACTACCTCCCTCATCTTGGTGGCTCCATGCTGGTTAATAAAACCAGGAGATGAAACAGAAAAAAAAAAAAAAGAACAGATGCAATTGGTAGAAGCTGGGGGTATGGCTCAGTGGCAGAGAACTCACCTGGATCCTGTGACACACTGAGTTTGATCCTTACCACCACAAGAAAATAAATAAATGAGAATAAGGGTATAATGTTCATCTGCAGCTAAAATAAATAAATAAATAAATAAATAAATAAGAATCTCTCTCTCTCTCTCTCTCTCTCTCTCTCTATATATATATATATATATATATATATATATATATATAAAACATATATAAAAACATCATTCTAAAAAATGCATGGGCACCCTTAATTGCCAGATGAAAGTTTTTAATAGAAATTTGTGTATTATTAATTAATTAATGTATTTATTTATTTATTTTGGTACCAGGGATTGAACCCAGGGGTGCTTAACCACTAAGCTACACCTCAGTCCTTTTTGCTACTTTATTTACAGATAGGGTCTAAATTGCTTAGGGTCTCATCTGAACTTGTATGCCTTCTGCCTAAGCCTCCCAAGTGACTGGGATTACAGGTGTGCTCCAGCATACCCAGCCAGAAATAAGATTTTCATATGTCTCTAATCCTAGGAGTCAGGGCTCTTTGAAGAAGTGGAAGATACTAGAACCAAAGGAGTAAGTATAAAGTCAGGGTAACATGTAAGTATCAGAACGAGCTTTGGGACAAAACAAGAAAATGTGCTATAGGACAACAGGAGATAATGGAAAAAAAGATCCCAGTGGAAAGACCCCAAAGGTTAAACTGAGAATAAATTGAAGAATGAGAAACTACAGAATTGGATAATAAATAACAGCTTAAGGTAACTATCCAATATCCACAGTGATACAAATAAGTAACTGAATAGATAAATAAGTGGGTTGACTGGAAACCACTTGTGCTGAAGAATTTCAGATAATTGGGGCACACCATCAAGGAGGTGGAGCTAACTCCCTGTTCCTTATGTGCAGGTCATGCAGAGTGACTTCCTCCAGAAGATCACAAAAAATGTGAACACACAGAGACAGAAACTTCCCAATGAGAAACTTGAAAGGCCCTGCCTCAGTCAGGTAAGCACAGTCAGTACTAGCAGGATATTCCCCATTGGGGCCTGAGAACACAGAGATGTTGTGCACTTCTGTGACCTGCCTCCCCCAGACACACAGTCCCAGGATAAATATGAAGATAAAAAGTAAACTCCAACAGAGAACAATGTAAAAACTACCTGAAAGGTCCTTCTAACCTTGTTAAGCTCATCGGAACAAGGAAGGTCTGAAAAACTGTTCACCCACAAAGAGAAATCCATAGGGAAAGGAACTGAATGTGATTTGGGATCCTGGATGTGGTCCTGGAACAGGAAGAGACAGAACTGAGAATCCAAAGGAAAGGCAACTGCACTTAGTGATAGCACACTAGTGTTTGTTCTTCATGACATATTTATTAGGACGTTAACCCATCTGAGACAGTGCATATAAATCATATCAAATAGAAACAAGGATGAGGCTACCTGGGAAATCTCTGCACTTTCTTTGAAATTTCTGTATAAAGATAAAATTGACTCAAAAATAAATCCTTAACACATGGTTATATGTTTTCAAACACTTGGCTGTTTACACAATTATAATTGCTGGTAAGTGACATTCTAACTGGTTCTGTATTTTACTATGGATTCAAAAAGTATTTTAACAAAAAAATTAAACCATTTCATCTAATATATGATTCAAGATAGTGCCTCTTTTACAGGTTTTATGTTGAAATAAGAACACATGTAGGTCAACTTATATTTTTATGCAGTCATAGGTACTAGGTGCAGCTTCTAAAAACTTGACCACTTGCACTAGAGGAAAAAAATAACATTTTAGAGACAATTTCAACTCATGACTGAACCTCAACAGAGGGACTTTCACTGTGATTTGGTCTCTTATCCCAAAGAATCCTTGTCCTTTTTTTTATTTCTATTCATACTCTTTAGTAGTATTAAATTCAAATTGTCATTTGACAAATAGTCAAAGAGAAGAAAAAGATAACAGGATTGACAACCACAGTGGATGATGCCTAGTGAGCAGAACAGGTTAGAAGGACACCAGAGTCCATTGCCTCCATGATGCTCTGCAGGAAGTGAATAAACTGGGGACACATAGTCCATGGATGATCTTAGATGCTGCTAAGTTTTGGAAAATTACTTTTCCTTTTAGAAATCAAAGCCATTATTGGAGGTCAAAAATCTGGAATGGCTCCAAATTGAGTTGAACTTCTAAATGATTTTATTATCACTCTATCTGATCATAAAATTTATGATAACAAAAGATCTAGTTGCTGGGGATGTAGTTCAACAGAAGAGCACTTGTCTAGCATGCAGGAGGCCCTGGGTTCAACCTCCAGCACCACAAAAGAAAAAAAAGAACTATATCTTATTTACATAATCAAGTACAAAATTAATAATCACTTCTTTTACCAAAACTTCTTTCTAGACCCAAAAGAGTGGACACTATCAAAATAAAAATATTCCCTCAGAGTGGATCGCACACCTAGACTATCTTGAACAGTAGTGTCTCATCATAAAGCATGGTCATCTTAAGCATACATCAAAACAACAAAAAAGCCTTTACTGACTGTTGACAAGGGAAAATGGACATGGTCTAGCTTGGGAAAGGACACATTAGAAGCATATGATACTGACATCAAATCCTCCATGACAAGTCAGGCACTTTGATACCAAGTGCTGTTAGTCCATCACTTGGCAGGCTAAGGAAGGGGGATGACATATTTGGGACCCACATGGGCATTTAGGCAAGACCCTGTCTCAAAATAAAACATTTAAATGGATGGGGATGTATGTAGCTCTGTGCTTCCCTAGCACATGCTACAATGGTCACTTGGTTCAAATATCACTGCCAAAAAATGGTGCAGGCCAGA
This sequence comes from Sciurus carolinensis, assembly GCF_902686445.1. Classification (NCBI taxonomy): domain Eukaryota; kingdom Metazoa; phylum Chordata; class Mammalia; order Rodentia; family Sciuridae; genus Sciurus; species Sciurus carolinensis. The sequence continues at coordinate 1,343,747 of NW_025920125.1, read as the reverse complement.
CAATTTATCAAAGAACAGGGCAGAAGTCATTATGCCAACCTCCCAAAATGATCAAACTAAATTGCACTGTGTTCAGCTGATAATATAACGTGTTAAACCCCTGCTTCTACTAATTCAAATTTGATGACCTTTCAAATATAATAAAAATTGTATGTTCTTTGTTAATAAATTCAACAAATATGAGAGGTACACATGACTTTGATCTGAAATCCATAGGGGCACTGGTGTTATGATAAAACCTAGTCATGGCACTTCCTGTGACAATAGGCCCATCCCCTTCAAGGCAAGAAATAAGAGAAAAACTTTCTGATGAATGTACAGCTTTAGGAAGACAAATGGTTACACTTTCTAAGTTTGAAAATTAGAAAAGAAAATAATTTTCAAAGATTCTCTTTATAAATATATCAGAATTAGAAGAAGCAACTGCTGTCTTTTCTCTTAAATACTATAATGATTTGAGTCCTGAGAAAATTTCATAGAGTGGTTTTAAATACCATGCCATATAATAGCTGACATTAAACATATCACCATTCTGCTTCTATCTTCTAAAAAGTATTTGAAATTTTTTTCTTAGAATAAAGTCATCTGAATTAGGAAGATTTATTGTGGTGTGTGTGTGTGTGCAAACCAAGCCAGAGTTTCTCACATGCTAAGTAAGTGTTCTGCCACAGGACAGTGCACACAGTTTACCCACCCTGAGCACTCTTTCAGTATTGCCCCAAGTCACTCCACCCCTCCCCCCCACCTCCCCAACCCCCAAACCCACTCTCCTCTGCCTCCCTACTCCTTTCCCCACCTTGCATTGCCTTGCCCCATCCCGCCCTGCCTGGTCTTGCCCAGACCCGTGGGTAGTCTGACCCAAGGGCAGTGACCTTACCAAGAGACGTGCATCACCAATGGTGGCCACTGCCACAGGATGGGTTGAGCACATGGAGTCCCTGTCCTCCCTTCTGTCTGTGCCCAGCCCCTGACACCTCCCTGTCCCAGATCCCCTACCTCCAGGTCCAGAGACCTGGGGTCAGTCTCAGATAGAGCTTCTCTGCTCCAAGACACACCAATCTGAGACCCCATGGAGGGTGGAGGCCTTCGCAGAGGGCGGTCTGACCCAAGAGATGCAGCATTCCCTGAGGGCAGCGTCCTGACCCGGAGGCAGCAGGAGTCAGCCTTCCCCTAGGGCAGTAACTTTACCCAGATGGACTTACCTGAATTCAGCGGTAGGCGGGGTTACCAGGGGACAGCAGACTTACTGGAGGGAGGCTGCCTTTCCCAAGGGTGGCCTTCCCTGAGGGCGGGGCAGTGGTCAGGCGACCACAGCAGCATGTGTTCCAGGCAATATGTCTCTGCCAGTGCTGAAGCAGCCAGATGCCAACACCGGACACAAAGTCGAGACCTCCAGAGTGCCAGCGCATGCGCAGTGGGCGGGTCCAGACCTGTGCTGTGCATCCGCCTATCCAGCCGTGGCTGTCTCAACTGCCTGAGAACTACTCATGAGCAAAAAGCAGGGCAACCTGGACACACCCCTGCATGACTCCACCTGCTATGGACTCCAGGCATGTGTCTGAGTCTCAAACCACTCGAGGTATGCTTTGGGGACTGGAGGTGCCAGTGGAAGAAGATCCCTTGAGAGTGAATCGCTGCTTCTGGCCCTCCTGACCTTGTCTGGGTACTGGTGAGCATGTGGATGTCGCTGATGGTGGTGCCCAGCTCAGCTGGTAAGCTGGCAGAACAGCAGCAAAGGATGGCATGAGCCATCCCGGGGTTGAGACCGAGCAGCCCGAAAGGAGAACAAGCCTGGACCAGTCGTGAGGTGAGAACCTCCTTCAAAAGACAGGATGAGCCCTTTTCTAATCCCCACTTTGGCATGCTACCAGCAGTGGGTGTGCGTTGTCTCACCCAATTTGACTTCACCTGTGGCCCTGCATCCTCTGGCAGGGAGACCACCAGCAGGACGCCTTATTTACAGCAATGAAGGTTGTATTTATGCTTATTGACAGCCACTATGATAAGCATCATCATCACTGTTTGTCACCGGTTGTATGAAAGTCTCCAAGGAGCACAGAATTAAACCCATCTTTGCAAATGGGCTCTTAAATAAGGAATGACAGAGGGACACCTCCCTGGGCTCCCTAGGAGAAATGCATTCTAGGGAACAGCCACACCCAGCTCCCATGATCAGAAGTTTGGGGGATTTGGTGAAGTCCAACATAGTACCTTGAGCACACTAGAAAAATAGAAGTAGTATTTCCTAGTAAGGAAGTTGGCTGCTTTGGTTTGGCTCTGCTGTTAGTGAGTAATAAAGGGCAGGCAAAGGGGAGAGGCTGGATAGATTTTGTTTTCTTTTATTGGCACACAGTTTTGAATGTCAATGCATTAATAAATCAAATCTCTTCAACAGCTAAAGTAGCCCCTGAAATATATGCTATACAGAAAGGTCAACCTCAAGAGCACTTGGGTCTCATGTTGACATGGAAATCCAGGCTCAGATCTGGCAAAATGACCTAGTGTATTTGGACCATGGGCCTGTGTGATGTCACGTCCCTCTGCAGGCACTTCATGAGCCACTGGGTCACTGTGGCATCCCTGGAAACACTTGCTTGAACTTGCCTCCACAAACCTGCTCTCTGTGGAAGCATTGGCAATGCCATCCTGTGCCCTGAGAGTAGCAGCTCCAGCCAGGGACAATTTCCACCCACAGAGGCCAGTTGCCAGTGTCTGGGGATGTAAATGTCATCACACAGCTTTGTTTCTGTGACATGTTTTTGCTGTGTGCTGAGCATTATTTTTATAGGCTAAATCTTACCAGTGCCACTACAGACCTGCCTGTGGTATGGGAGGTCACTGGGTTTGGGGAAAGAGTGCCTTCTACCCCATGGGTCCTGGACTTCCTTCACCTAGACTCTGTACATCAAATAAGCCAAGAATGGGACAGCTGTCCTGATAATGACCCAAAACAGTTGAGCTGATATTCCATTAACAAAGAATAACAAGATGTTGCTATAATGCAAGTAATTTCCCACTGTACTTCATGGAATGTGGGCTGCCACACATTTTCTAAACACCAAATGGTTGAATTTTATACCAAAGCTCAGTGACCTGAACTGCCATCTGTGAACCTGCATAGTGGATCACCCAGATCCCAAATTATACATATTTTATTTTAACAATTAGATAATTTCACCAGTAGCCACAATTGGTTCTTTTCAACCTACACGTTAGAAGATAATGTGACAAATAGGTTTTTTGAAAGGGTCCATATATTTCTACCTTAGGTATCATAACTCACCTCAGAGCTAATGTATTTTGAAAGTTCTACCTGGTTTTGCAGTATAAATTTCCATTAGATTTTCTTTCACAGAGTCTTGGTTGAGGTATAGTAAAGAAGAAGAAATGATAACAAATGTACTTAAGAAAAAAAGAAAATGTGCTGATGACTCATTTTCTTTCAGAAACAAGATGATCCCCTTTCCTGTTTTCAAGGTTTGTTATGGAAATTTCAGAAAGTCCTAAATTAACTTTTATTCCACCTTAATTTTAAATTTTTATGTGTTTTAATTAGTTTATGCATGACAGTAAGAGTGTACTTTGCTACATCATATATAATGGATATGATTCTCATTCTTCTGGTTATACATGATGTAGAATACCACCAGTTGTACAGCTACATATGTACCTGAGGTAATAATGTCTGAGTCACTCCACTGTCCTTACTACCCCATACCCCCTCCACTCCCTTCACTCCTCTCTACCTAAAGTGACTCTGTTCGTCCCTAGTCACCCCTCATTGTAAATTAGCATCTGCATATTAGAGAAAATATGCAGCTTAATTTTTTGGGATTGGCTTATTTCACTTAGCATGATATTTCCAGCTCCATGAATTTATTGCCATAATTTCATTCTTTTCTGAGGCTGAGCAATATTCCATCATGTACATTCATACATATATATTAAGTACATACATATATATATATATATATATATATATATATATATATCTCACATTTTTTAATCCATTCACCTGTTGAAGGGCACCTAGGTTGGTTCTATAGTTTAGCTGTTGTGAATTGAACTGCTATAAACATTAATGTAGCTGTGTCACTGTAGTATGCTGATTTTAAGTCCTTTGGGTATAAACCAAGGAGTAGGATAACTGGGTAAAATAATGGTTCCATTCCAAGTTTTCTGAGGAATCTCCATACTGCTTTCCAGAGTGGTTGCACCAATTTGCAGCCTCACTGGGAATGTACATTTTCCCCCACATCCTTGACAACATTTTATTGTCACTTGTATTCTTGGTAATTGCCTTTCTAACTGGAGTGAAATGAAATCTTACAGTAGCTTTAACTTGCATTTCTCTAGTTGCTAAAAATCTTGAACATTTTTTTCATATATTAGTTGACCATTAATATTTCTTTTTCTGTGAGGTGTCTGTTCAGTTCCTTTGTTCATTTATTGATCGGTTTATTTTGGTTTTTGGTGTTAAGTTTTTTGTGTTTTTTATGTGTCCTGGAGTTAGTGCTGTATCTGAGGTGCATGTGGTAAAGATTTTCTCCCAATATGTAGGCTCTCTCTTCATGTTATTGATTGTTTTGTTGGCTGAGAAGAAGCTTTTTAGTTTGAATACATCCCATTTATTGATTCTTGAATTTACTTCTTGTGCTTTCAGAGTTAGTTCCCCTTTTTAAAAACAGAAATGATCTATGTATGTTTCTCAGGGTTGTGTTTGAAAAATAGTGGATGTGGGCTGGGAAGATAGCTCAGTTGGTAGAGTGCTTGCCTTGCAAGCACAATGCCCTGGGTGTGATCCCCACAAAAAAAAAAATATATATATATATATATATAATGTGTTACAGTATCTGACATGCTTGTAATTTATAAGGTATGCACTGAAATTTACATAATTCTTTTTCCAGGCAGCCATGCTCTGTTGATCCCTGAAACACAGGTTGCCTTAGCAACTTCCCTGTTGCATATGACTCATTCTATCCCAGCCTTGGTCCACCCATTTAGAGGAACATATACCTATTAAAACTAACCTTGATGCTATTCTCTATAGAAGTTTGGTAGTAGGAAATTTTTATGGCCCTATCTGTGTTATTCTTATCATTAAGAATTTTGTTTTGTAAACTGTTTTAATAAAAACAGGACATGTAATACATTCACACAGTTGGAAAGGATTAAACTGTTGAACTACTTGGCTCCTTTAGAATCTTGTTTTTAAAATCTACTCTCATCTAAAATTCCTTTGTAGAGACTTTTATGTTTCCTGTAAAAAGTTAAAAGAAATTTAAATAATCAAGTGCTCTGAGTTTGAGAGATGTCTGCAGCACTGTGAGTGGTTTCCTGGTGGCCTACCACAGAAACTGTGCCCATGACCAGAAGAATAGCATTCCAGTGAACATATCTGTCAGCCCTTTAGGAAATCAGATCATTCAGAGGGCAAAAATGAATGTTTTTTGTCATGTATCTTGAAAATAACTTAAAAAAATAATTTTGAGGGAATTGTTAGCTGCATCAACATGAGAAGAAATGCATAATTCAGAGAGGAAAAGAAACAGAGAAGCAAATTTATGGGGAAAATGTTTAATCTAACCTTTGTAGAGAAATAGAAATCACTATTTAAGCATGTCATTACCATTAATGATTATAATAAAATAATATTCATCAAGATCTTATGTGACATACACTCAATATCTTTTTCATCCAGTTATCTCATTTAATCCTCAAGAGTAATCTTACAAGTTAGAAATTGTGACTATGCAAATTTTCAGAAAAAAATAAAGTGAAAATAAGCAGTATATATAAATAATTAAATGCTGCACACTAATTAGTAATCCAGAGTTCAGATCATAGACCAGCTTCCCTATCAACAGGCTATGCTTTCTCTCATCCACAGTTAGTACTACCCACAACATGAAATCAAGAAGTAAATCACTGCTTATGTTTTTTTCAAAGTTCCACATTTTAACTATCAGAGTTATCATTAAACAATCTAGTTTTCTAAAATTTGGACAAAAAATATATTTTGTTTAGAAATAATAATGCTTCCTGTTCTCCCAATTCTTTAGAAATCATTTTTCTGTCAAAAATTTCATTTGCAATAATTTATTTTATTTTTTAAATTTTGATTCATAGTACAGAAATGGGGTAGAACTTCCATTTCTCTGGTTGTCAAGAAGTAGATTCACACCATTTGCATAATCAAACATGTTCATTGGGTAATGATGTTTGCCTCATTCTATTATTTTTGTTCCCCTGCCCCCACTCAACACCTCATTTTCCTCTACCTAATTTATTCTTCCTCCATTCTTGCCTTCCCCTTCCCCATTATGTATCATCATCCACTTACAAGAGAAATCATATGGCCTTTTGTTTTTTAGGATTGTCCTATTTCACTTAGCATGATATTCTCCAACTCCATCCATTTACCTTCAAATGCCATAATCTTATTCTTTATGGTGGAATAATATTCCATTGTGTATATATGTCACAGTTTCTTTATCCATTCATCTACTGAAGGGCATCTAGGTTGGTTCCACAATCTCACTATTATGAATTAAGCTGCTATAAACATTGATGTAGCTGTATCACTATAGTGTGCTAATTTTAACTCCTATGGGTATAGGCTAAGGAGTGGGATAGCTGGGTCAAATGGTGGTTCCATTCCACATTTTCTAAGGACTCTTCAGAGCAATTCTGCTTTCAAGAGAGGCTGCACCAATTTGCAAACCAACCAGCAATGTATGAGTGTATCTTTTACCCCACATCTTTGCCAACACCTCTTATTTCTTACATTCTTGATAACCATTCAAATAAGGGTAAGATAAAATCTTAGGGTAGTTTTGATTTGCATTTCTCTTATTACTAGAGATGTTGAACATTTTTTCATATATCTGTTGATTGCTTGTAGATGTACTTCTGTGGAGTTTCTGCTCATTTCCTTAGCCCATTTATTGATTGGGTTATTTGTATTCTTGGTGTCAAGTTTTTTGAGTTCTTCATAGATTCTGGAGAATAATGCTATCTGAAGTGCATGTGGCAAATATTTTCTCCCACTTCGTAGTCTCTCTCTCCACATTGTTGATTGTTTCCTTTGCTGAGAAAAAGCTTTTTAGTTCTAATCTATCCAAATTATTGATTCCTGCTTTTATTTGTTATGCTTTGGGAGTCACATTAAGAAAGTCTGGTCCTATGCCAACATGATGAAGATTTGGACTTACTTTTCCTTTTATTGATGAAGGGTCTGTGGTTCAATTTTTAGGTCCTTGATCCATTTTGAGTTGAGCTTTGTGCAGGGTGAGAAATAGGGGTTTAATTTTATTTCACTGTATAAGTTTTTCCAGTTTTCCCAGCACCATGAACTAATTTGTTATTAGACTAATTCAGAAAAATGTTGGAAATTTCTGGGAAGATTCATACATGAAACAGATTCCTTTATTTTTATTTAATAGCAATCAATTAATAGAAATTACTAACTGATCATTTTAAATTTTACAATAATTTATGTTGAATGACATGATCTTGTTTTGGCTGAAGAACTGCCAAGTCATTCCTTAAGTGGCTTAAATTAACCTAGACATAATCAATCCCTCATTATTATTCTATCTATTTTGGAGAGGAAGAGTGGTGATTTACTTTTTAAACACTTTATTTTTAGTTCCTCTTTAATTTTCAGGCAACTTTTGTAAAACCTAATCCATCTCCTATAATGTTCTTCTAACTTATTCTACAATTTTTTTGGAATTCAGAATTACAATTTTGTTCCTGAATTTCTGAGTACCCTTGGGTAATGTGGCATGTTTTCCCCTATATAAAATTATGGTTGTTTTTTAGAGAACACTGGCAAGTTATTTTTAAAATACATTGGATATGTCATTGTTTCCAGAGAGACTACTTAAAAAATACTAATGCAAATGAAGCTAATTTAAGTACAGTGTATCTTGTTCATGGCACTAATAAAAATTGATGCTGACATTCTCATTGTGTTATTATAATCTTTCAGCTACTACCAGCACCATTAAAAAGGCTATTTTTGGGGCTGGGGATATAGCTCAGTTGGTATAGTGCTTGCCTCATATGCACAAGACCTTGGGTTCAAATCCCCAACACCACACACAAAAAAAATGCAATTTATTGCCACAGGCCCACCTTTTATCAAAATCCTTGTTAGCATTTACAGTTTTTCCTCTAACACAATTCAGCTCACAGGTGGTTTCAAGAAAGCTTTCTTGCTTCTTTCTAAATCATGCCCATTGCAGGTCCAAAATAGAGTAATAAGATCAAAGACTATCAGAGGAAATGTACAGACTCCCCAAGGTATTCTGTCTTTGTTAGCAGAAGTCAAGAGCAAGCTCCATGGTCATGAGCATACCCAGTCTCACCACCAGTCCTTGCATTGAGTTGACTGGAACTCATCTCAACATGCCTTTGCTATGAGTAAGTTTCCCCAGGAGACAGATCCTGGAATACAAGTTTCTGTGCACATTGTTTTGGTGTGATCCTGAGAACATTGTCTTGAGCGGCAAAGGAGGTAGGTTTCGGCAGAGGAAGAAGTCAAACTTCAGAACAATAATACAGTTGGATTGCAATTGTGACTGATGCTGTAGCCCATCCTGCAGAGAGCTTCGTGCTAGATTTCCCTCCAGTTTGTCCTGCCTTCAGGCTGGGTGAATATGAGCTGTGCCTTGGAGTATGATTTTGGGTTAAATGACTCTGAGGGCAAATCTGAGAAATGTTTTCTTCTGAGTTCTGTCAGATCCCAGTGCTCTCAGCAGGGAATAAAGTGAATACCCTCATCCTCAAGGGAAGAATGGGAGTGGCATACCATGGTATTTGCTGTAGTCTGTACTCCCACAGCTTGAATCCACTTGCTGTTTGTCTTAAGTTCATTGGCTACCTACTCTCACACCTGTCCTCTCCATCCCTGCCCAATACTCTGGTTTACTTGGTGGCATAATTCACATCTTCATCACTGAAGCATCTGAGCCCCTGACCACCATGACCTTCAGACACTCTGGGTGGTGACCTATTGATTTGCTATCAAATTTTGGCCAGGAACATCTAGAAGACATCTTAGTGTGCCACTTGGGTGCCAAATATATCCTTTCCTGTCCCCAGAATCTAGTAACAGCCTTACTGCTTCCAGTGATCAGTGTCAGTGACTTCCTTGGGGAAGATATCTCAGCATGAGGAACCCAGGTGAAAGATAGTCAGAGCTTAAAGTTTAAGAGGACTCTTACAGTGTCTCCTGGTGGAAGCCTTCTCACTTTGGAAATCAAACTCTCTAGACCCACAGAATTTAAATTGGGGGGTAGAAAATGTACAAATTATACAAGTCAGTTTCTACGAGTCATGGTAACAGAAATTACTTCTAATTCAACCTTTTAGTTCCATGTATTCAATCTGTTGAGGACAAAGCATTATATAATGTTTCCTATGTTGCCTTCCAGAAAGGCACTTGATTTTGACAGGGTATCACCTCCAAGCTAGTATTTCAGTCATGTCCCTCCATCCCTCCATGAGGGTATCAGTTAATGGACTGTATACTGTTCCATCCTCTTCATGGAGTTTGTGATTGTGTTCCATTGTTATTTTTATAAGTGGGTTCTTGGGTCCAATGAGTTGGATGAGGACTTGTTTGTACAGAAAACATTCTAAGTGCCCTCACACAGTACTGGCTGAGGATCTGAAGGCAGGGAAGGCAAACTCATACCTTGAATATGTCGATTCCAACCAAATTGAATTGCTTCCCCTCCTAGAGTTAGACTGGTTAGTTTCCTTGACAAATGTATTATATTAGAGGAATCAAGATATGTTGCTTTTGGCAGCAGATTAGACATGGGCTGTGTGACTAACATATCAGTTTTAATAGGAGTTTGTGCTGTTGGTTGTAACCAGTACCTCAACCCCTCCATTAATGCTACTCCATTAATGACTATTTTGTCAGTCCTGGGAAGGTGGAAGACAGGCTGGTCATCATGTCTGGATGAAAATTCAATTCCTTTTCCATGGTGTGTTTGTGTGTGTGTACTCTCTGGCAGGTGTTACCATGCAAGATTAAGACCTTCAAACTCCATACTAACTCTTACCAATCTGCTTCTGCCTCAGACCTCCCTGTCCCTGACCTTCCAGATATTCCACTCTGTCAGGGGCAGGTTCTGAGGGTCCCAGAGCTGCACCCTGGCCTGATCTCTAAGATGGCACCTGGCAGCTTGCCAGAATAAGCCATACTCATAAACAAGTTTCAGGAAGTAACTCTGATTGGCTGCTGTATATGAGGCGATTCTTGTAACTTCCTGGAGACTGTTCCTTGGTAGGCTGACTTTTCTGGTAGACTGCTCTCTGATAGGCTTATGTTCTCTATATAATCTAGACACATCCTCAATAAAGGGTCTTTTGTTCCTGTGACCAAGAACGGTGTACGTGTGATCATTGCCTCCACAGGCAGTGGGCGATGATACCACTCATCTTCCAGTTCCTGACTGATAAGAAGCTATTGATTTTCTCCAGGGACCCATATATTTTATTCCCTTGGCCAATTTTTTCTCCATACAAAGTGGAGAACCACATGCACTCTTTCCCTGCAGCTCTGCCTATCAGAATTTCTTTTCTCTGCACCTTCAGAGCCTTCTGTAAGTGTTGTCCTACAAACCACTTGCAGATTCTACTGGACACTGAGGTAACTATTTATAAACTAAGATGTACATTTCCTTCCTGGGTAGCTGGTAGGGAAAGCCCCACACATACCTCATCTGTGGCAGTTGAGGGTGGTTGAGGGTGAGGTACTATTCTCCCCCCACCAATCAAGAAGTCATGGAGCTCCTGGAGCTCCTGGCTGTCTGCTTGAATGACTCACTTGTCCCCTCTAGACTGACTCTTGGACCCTCCATCTTAGGATGGATTTCTTCAGTTCTGCTTGACTTTATGAGCTGAGGACCTCAGAATTTGATCCATGGTGGTCAGCTCTGACTTCATATGGAGGGATTCCATCTCTACTAGGAGTATGTTTCTGGTTGTAGTGTTCTCTGCTGCAGATGACAGGACATGATCCAGTACCCTGCAAGTCTTCATTGTTGTTCTGCTGCTCAATGCTAGCTTATCCATCTCCCTTGTCTCTCAATGCACAGATCAGAGAGGCATTCTCAATTTTCTCAATTGTGGAACATGCAAATACCATAACCTAAAAAAGCCAATTTGGCAATGGGTTTCTTGTCAGTGTTGGAAAATGAAAGATGCCATGATTTGTGCTTTTTTGTAAATGGTCTCTTGTTAGATTGCTGGGTCCATAATCACTTCATCAACTGAATCTTTGCTAGATATATATTATACATCTCAAATGCAGATGTCTTTCCAAGGCCTCCAAAATACTTGTCACTTCTTGTTTCTCTGTTCTCATCAAGGTAATTTCATCAACATAACATTTTTTTATTTTTGTTCCTTTTAGTTATAATGACAGTAGAGTATAATTTGACTTATTTATACAAACATGGAGTACATTTTGTTCTACAAGGATCTCCATCTTGTGGTTGTCCATGATGTACAAATTCACAGTGGGATATTCACACATGTACACAGGAGAGTATGTCAGAATCCCTCCTTGGTCTTCTCTTTTCCCATCCCCTCTCCCTTTCTCTAATGCCCCTTTACCTAACCTCCTGAACTTCTCCCACCCTTACACTTGTGTGTTAGCATCCACATATCAGAGACCACATTTGACCTTTGGTTTTTGGGATTGGCTTATTTTGCCTAGGATAATAGTCTTCAGATACATTTTTCACAAGATGTCAGAAACATTCTTTTTTTATGACTGAGAAACATTCCATTATATATGTATGCCACATTTCTTTTATTCATTCATCTGCATGAACATGCATTATTAATGTTATGATTTGAGAGAGGTCCGATTATACAGGTCCCATCAGAGAGCATGAAAATGGACATGTGGGTTAACACAGCAAGAATGCAGATCAACTATCTCTTCCTTATCACTGGAAAGTTAATTGCTCCAGGTTATGCTTCTGCTAGGGATGGAGAACACCTGTGCCATGTCAGGGACTTCAAACCATGTGCAAGTTATCCAAAAAACTTAAACCAGAATTGTTTTGGAATTTTGGGTATCTTGGAATATTTACATATTCTAAGAGATATGCAGCATTTGGGGATGGGACATAATTCTAAACACAGAATTCACTTGTTTTATAAATAGCTTATACAGACAGCCTAAAGGTGATTTTGTACAAATGTTTAGTGCACTTACATTTTGATTATGACCTGTCACATGAGGTCAGATGTGAAATGTTCCATTTCTGGTGGCACATTGATCCTCAAAATGTTTTAGATTTGGGGGTATTTCAGATCTCATATTTTTGGATTTGGGATGCTCCACCTGTACTTGAGTCTGTGTTAATCTTCTAAGGCCAGAATCCTGTATTGTGGAATAGGAGATACAGTTGGAAACATTACTTGTTTTGAGTTTGTGGTTGTCCACTGTCAACCTCCTGAGTCACTTATAGTGTCTGCACTGGTGAATTACATGGAAAATTATATAGACAAACAGTCTCACATCCTCTGATTTTTAAGAATGGTATTCATCTTTATGATTCCCTCCAGAATACCATGTTTTGGATTTACTACTTGGATCATTGGAAGGAAGAAGTTTTAGAAAATTCCATTTGTTTCCCACTTTATGTACTTCTATGCTGCTAACCAAGAAACCAGAACATTAGCGTTCCCATTATACCTACAGAGATTTGGCATGTAACTGAGATGTGCGTGTGTAGAACAGTTGGGGGCTGTGCCAGCCAGAACGGCACCTGATCACATCAGCAGTGAGGAGGCTAATTGACATAAGTGCACTCAGGTGATTTATCACTGGCTGTATTCAGTTAAGTCTATGTGCACAACGTGTGCACAGGTGTTCCCCAGCGCGTCTGCTCAGGCCTGCTCATTTTGACTCTTGTGGTGATGGGGCAGCTGGCTCCTCGCCTGATCATAACTGGTGTGGCCCCACCCTCCACCTCCTGGAGGGAATATAAGCGGGTGGTGGGTGGAGGCATGAGAGTAAGTAGTGACAGTAAGTAGCAGCAGCTAGCAGCAAGAGGCGGAGAGAAACCACTAGCAGAAAGGAAGAAGAAGCGGCAAACAGAGAGAAGCAGCTAGCAGAGAGAAGCAGCAGGCAGTGGGTGAAGGCAGATCAGAGAGCGGAGAATTGAGAACACACTTCTAGATCACAGACAGTTAGATCGCAGTACGCGGGATGCATCACTAAGAAGCACCTCAGATAGACGCACCCTTAGTTCACAGAATGCAGGACGCACCTTTAAGAAGAAGCAGCAGAACTAAGAAGATATAGATCTCTGAAAGTGTAGTCTCTCTCTCTTAAGCAAAGTCTCTCTCTTATGCAAAGTCTCTCTCTCTCTCTCTCTCTAAGAAAAGCCTTTCTTCCTCAATAGCCCTGGGAACAAGTAAAAAGTGAGAAAGCAGTCCACTAAAAGAAAGATAGAAGCAGTTTGTTTCCAGTCAACCACCAATAAAGACCTGCACAAATTGTTGCTTCAGGCGGTGACAAATACCCATGGATTTGGCACTGCAAAGAGCCAGCGACATAGAACCAAGAGAGCCTCTGGGACGGGGCTCCATTTGTGACCTGCCATTATCCTCAGCCACTCACTAGAACAGTCTGCTATGGAGCTTCAGTCTTTTGGTATCAAATCATACTATAGAACCATCTCAAAATGCTTGCCCAATCTTTTCTAGTCAGGGAAGTTGTTCTCCAAGTACATGGGTATAGATATTTAGGTGAAAGGATTAGCAGGGATGATTGCTGCATAGATTTGACTTGCTGTTGGAGGGAACTCCCTTGAGGTGAACTGGCCTCGCTTTTTGTCCTTGCTTCTGAGACTGAGAACTGCATCAAGCCCAGAGAGTTGGCAAGAGATCATGCCTTTTGATGGTGTGAGTGCCCTGGCCCTTGTAAGATCACCATTCCAAGGATTCCTAGTTCTGTTCCCACTTCTTTCTTACTGTCTGCAATGGCAGTTCTGGAAATCCTTCACTAGAGTGAACCATTGTTTCTCTAGGCTTTGAAAAGCCAATCTAGCAACATGGTAGTACATCTCTCAGGTCCTTGGTGGAGTGCTAACTCCTATGACATGAGAAATGTCTTCTGCACCAGCTTTCCCTTATCCAGTCTGATGCTCCATGTCTTGATCCAGCACCCCTGGGATCCAGCCCATATGTCCTCCCTCAGCTCTTGTTATGAGTGTCAGATAGAACCTGCAGATGTATAGACCATTTCTTCCCTAAGCAAGCCAAATGATGTTGTGTTGGACTTGGATTTTGTTCAGCAGGCAAGGAGGGGAGTTGGAAGTACTTATTATCTTTCAAAATAAAAATTTTGGTATCATCAGTGTGATATGAGGAGAAAAGACCACTTCTGGGGCTCAGAAGATCCAGGTCACTCTTAGGATTCAGTATTTTTGAGTGTGTCAACCAAAATGTCCCTATTCTGCTTCTTTTCACAGTGATCATGTATATTCAGCATGTTCCATAAAGAACAGCTGACCTCCAACCCTCCAAATCTTGAGTATTTGAATTTTTCCTCAGCAATGTAAACCACACAGTTTCAACTCTAGACCTTGCAGTCATTTCATTTTCTCTTATGACCCACCTCTAACCTGTCAATAATTCCATTTCTCATTATTTTTCAAATATACTCAGAGTCTAGCCACTCTCACCACCCCAATGGCCATCACCATAATCAGGGTCACCCATCACCTCTCAACTGGATTATTGGAATATCCCCTCATCACTTTCCTCTCCTCTGCCTCCTTGTGGCCTATGGTGTGCTCCCAACACAGAAGCCAGTGTCACCCTACTAACATGCAAACCAGTATGTATCACTCTCAAAATGATACAAAACCTTCCCATATCACTCAGGGTCAAAGCCCCTAGTAAGGTATTTCTCAAAACTGTCTGAACCTGTTATTTATCTCACTTTATGTCATGCAGTTCCCCACCAACTCACTCTACTTGAGGCCTCTGTGCTGGTCCTAATACATGTGCACACAGTATGACCTCAAGAACTCTGTACTGAGTATTCCTTCTGCATAAAATTCTGTGCCTCAGTCTTTCCATATGCTTTCTCCCTTATCTCCTTTAGATCTGCACTAAAATTTAATCATCTTGATGGGGTTCTTCCTTATCCCCATCTGCTGTGGTTTGGATCTGGTTTGGGTCATCCAAAAGTCCTTCTGTTAAAGACTTTGTGCTCAGGTGGTGTTCAATGGAGGTGGCAGAACTTTGAAGCAGTGGGCCCTGCAGAAGGTCTTTGTCATTGAGGTGCGTATCCCAGCCAGGAGATGAAGTTTGACAATAGTGCCGCCTCATGTACAATAACCAACCAGAGTTATTTCCTAAAACTTGTTTATGAGTGCAGCTATGTCTGGCAAGCTGCCATGCACCATCTTAGAGATCAGGCCATGGTGTGGCTCTGGGGCCCTCAGAGCCCGCCCCTGACATCTCCCCCTTATTCCTTAAATAAAGAAAAGATGACTTGGGACCATGCCTGTCTTAGGTTGTTCATGGCAAATTACATCCTTACCGTCATTGGAATTCTGACCTCCAGGCCTCAGAACCCTGTCTTATGTTGGTATGCATTCCCACAGATCTTACCCGTCTTTGACTACTGGTCCAGCATGCTTAGCCACACTTTGGGGGATGTGCCTGTCTCAATGGCTGTCAAAGCCTGTACTATAGCCCGTTGATGACGTAGGGCATCTTGGCGAGCTCTGATTTGGCTGTGTATAACAAAGGCTATCCCTAAGCAGATAATCAGAACAGCTACTGTTCCATCCCACTGTTTTGTCAACCACAGGACTTTAGATAACAAAGAGAACATCTCAGATACCGATGTAACTTGAACCCTGTTGGCATTGACTCTGAGTATTTCAGCTCGTAGCTGACTGGTTAAATTATCAAACGTAGATGACCAATTACCAGTAAGGTAGACACAGAGATTTTTAGATAACATAGCCACAGAGCTAAGGTTATTATAAGCAATAGGGGTGACACACACTGCTCTTAAAGGATAAACACATCCCAGTCCTGAAAGTTCTTGCAAGATATCCACTTGTTCTTGTAGTAAGTCCACTCTTTGATTTACAAGGAGTATGTCTGCCTTTAAATGGTTGTTTAGAGCTTCTTGAGTCTGTAAGGCTGTAGCTGTATTTTCGACCAAGTGATTGACTGCTATTGCTGTAGGTATGGCAGTTGCTAGTGCTGCTGTTGCAGAAACCACTAATGCAGTGACCACAGCCACTGTAATGCCAAAATCTCTCTTCTCTCTAGATAGTAGTACTGGCAGTTCTGTATCTGTAACAGAGACTGGAACAGGTAGGAAGGTAGGAATACACATTAAGACCACCAGGTCAAATGCAGAAGCATTCCAGTATTGAGAGAGAGAGCAATTGCTTGAGGTGCAATTGAGAAGAGAAGTTGAATTTGGTTTATTAGCTAACAAAAACATAAAAAGGGGGGGACACACAAACTGGGGTAGGTGGAATGGTAATATTTCTGGTACACATAGATTGTGAGGCAGCACCAGTGAACCTAGACCTGTTTGTCCATGTAGAGGAGTTTCAAGTACATAGCCAAAATGCCCCTCCTAAGAGACTAGAAAAAGATTGTAAGTTAGTATATTCTGAAGCTGCAGTGAAAAGCATCCAATTGTCAAAGGGGTTGACATGTTTAATGCCTAATTGAACATCATTATTAGTGAAGTTATCATTAGCAGTGAAATAAGTGAAATTGGGAGTGAAAAAAAATCCATTTTGTACAGGAGTCGCTGGTTCTGCATGTTGACAACCTGTCCATAAAGGAGGTGTACTGTGTTTAGGATTACAAGGAGGGAAGATTCTAGGGGTTTTTAAAGTAGTTCCTGTAGCATTATGTCTGCAAGTTACCCATCCTGAAAGTAAAACAGCATCTCCTATTAAGTTTTTTATGTATTCTTGAAATGTAGAACCACTTTCACCTGGGCGAAAAGAAAGCGTGGCTAAGGGGTGAAAGACTGTCAACAGCATGATCGTCAGGAATGTCTTTGGCGTCTTCATTTTGTTGATCCAAATTACTTGGTAGCATTGCCACTGGTCAAGTCAGCCATTCAGGAACCCAGATAGGTGACGTTTTATCCTGTGGAAACACATAAACTGAGCCGTGGCTCCAGTAAAGCACCGGATCCGGGCCGTTCCATTGTCCAGTAAGAACTTCCTTCCATTTTACCGTCGCTCTATCATGTTGTTTATGATTGCCATGTCTCTCAGCAGCAGAGCAACCCTCATTATCTAGAGTTAAAAAATTTAAAATGAAGAGGCAAAGAGAAAGTTTATCTTTAGGGGACCTGAAGGTCTCCCCTATTCCCCCTTGTTGTTTATAAAGAGTATTTTTGAGGGTGAGATGTGCATGTTCAACAATACCTTGTCCTTGTGGGTTATAAGGTATACCTGTGGTTAGAGTTATTTCAAATTTAGTGAGAAATTGGTTAAAGGAGGTTGAAGTATAAGCAGGGTCATTGTCCATTTTAAGTTGTTTAGGAAGTCCCCAGGCTGCAAAAGCCTGGAGACAGTGGGAAATGACATCTTTGACTTTTTCTCCACTGTGTAGCAATGCAAAGATGATACCTGAACATGTGTCTACAGATACATGTACATATTTAAGGTTACCAAATTCAGGAATGTGAGTAACATTCATTTGCCATAGATGATAAGGTAACAGTCTTTTAGGATTAACTCCTAGAAAAGGTGGATGATGGAGGACTGTACACTGGCCACAAGATTTAACAATAGCACGTGCAGTTTCTTTAGTAATGGGAAACTTCAGTTTTATTGTTGTAGAATTAACATGGAATTGTTGATGATAATTTTTTTGCTGCCTCAAATGAAGAAAAAATGTGGGGATCCTTAGTTGCTATGTCTGCTGCATTATTCCCTAGAGCTGAAGGTACAGGTAAATTGGTATGAGCTCTGATATGTCCAATAAAGAAAGGATTATAATGATCCCAAATCATTTGTTGTAAAGTTCGTAAACAATGAAAAATAGTAGAGTTTGTGGCAATAAGCCCTGCCCATTCTAAGTTACTGAGAGCTTGAACTACATATAAACTATCTGAGTAAACATTGAATGGAATATTAGGGAACATTTTAAAAACTTCAAGAACTGTTAAGAATTCTGTTTGTTGAGCAGAAGAGTTAGGGAAAAGGAATGTTTGGACTTTATCTTGATAACAAATAGCTCCAGTCCCTGTTTTGGATCTATCAGTGAAAATCACAGGAGCCTTAGGAATAGGTTGTTTTCTGGTAACTCTTGGGAATATTTCAGAATTATTACTACAAAATTGTATATAAGGATGTTTAGGAGAGTGAATATCAAAGTTAGCTTGAGTGGAGCATCTAACAACAGTCCAAGAATCCATGAAATTACATAACCAAGAAAGTTGATGCTTATCATAGGGAATAATGATAGTAACTGGGTGAATTCCAAACACTATGATAAATGATTTAAGTGCCTTTAGGATTACTTGAGCTACTGCTTCAAGGTAGGGTAAGAGAGTTTTATTGGGTGAACAGGCTAGATGGACCCCAAACAAGGGATCCACTTGCCAAAAGACTCCAGTGGGTATTTCTTGTTAGGAATACCAATGAATTGTAATCACTGAGAGAGATCAATATGATCTACCTGGGCCTCATCTAATCTTTTTTGTATAATATTCAAAACCAGACATGCTTCAGGAGTGAGCTGTCTGGGAGATGTGGGATGGGGATCTCCTTGTAAGATATTAAAAAGAGAAGTATTTCTCCTATGGAAAGCCTCAAATACGGATGAATCCAATTTATATCCCCTAGTAGCTTTTGAAAATCATTTAATGTTTTTAGATGATCTACCCTGATGACAGTTTTTAGTGGCTTTACTACAGCCCTGTTTAATTGGGCTCCTAAGAATTCCTGTGTAGTACCAACTTGAACCTTATCAGGGGCTATAATGAGTACACATATTTTGAGTGTTCTATTAATTCAGAGTAAATATCCTTTAAAATATCTTCCTCAGAGTGGCATAATAATATATCATCCATATAATTATAGATAATAAGTTTGGAGTATTTTTGTCAAATTGGCTTTTAACACCTGATCAACATAAATTTGACAAATAGTGAGGCTAATGGCCATACCTTGTGGCAAAACAACCCATTCATATCGTTGATCAGGTTGTTGGTGACTTAGAGATGGGAGAGTGAAAGCGAATCTCTCACAATCCTGAGGATGTAATGGAAAAGAAAAAAAAATCTTTTATGTCTATAATTATTGTAGGCCAATCTTTTGGTAAAGCAGTAAAGACTGGAAGCCCTAACTGAGATGACCCCATAGATTGCATAGTAGCATTAATAGCTCTTAAGTCATGAAGGAGCCTCCATTTACCTGATTTCTTTTTTTTATTGTAAACAAATGGGATACATGTTGTTTCTCTGTTTGTACATGGCGTAAAGGCATACCATTTGTGTAATCATAAATTTACATAGGGTAATGATGTTTGATTCATTCTGATATTTTTCCCTTCCCCCCACACCTCCCATGCTTCTTTTCCCACTATACAGTACTTCCTTCCTCCATTCTTGCCCCCCTCCTTAACACTAACTCTAACCCTAACACTAAACCCTCCCAGCCCCCATTATGTGTCATCATCCACTTATTAGTGATATCATTAGTCCTTTGGTTTATTGAGATTGGCTTATCTCACTTAGCATGATATTCTCCAGTTTCATCCATTTGCCTGCAAATGCCATAATTTTATAATTCTTTATGGCTGAGTAATATTCCATTGTATATATACACCACATTTTCTTTATCCATTCATCAATTGAAGGACATCTAGGTTGGTTCCACAATCTGGCTATTGTGAACTGTGCAGTTATGAACATTGATGTGGCTGAATCTCTGTAATATGCTGATTTTAAGTCCTTTGGGTATAGACCAAGGAGTGGGATAGCTGGGTCAAATGGTAGTTCCATTCCAAGTTTTCTAAGGAGTATACACACTGCTTTCCAGAGTGGCTGCACTAATTTGCAACACCACCCACAATGTATTAGTGTACCTTTCTCCCCACATCCTCATCAACACCTACTGTTGCTTGTATTCTTGATAATCACCATTCTAATTGGGGTGAGATGGAATCTTAGGGCCGTTTTGATTTGCATTTCTCTTATTACTAGAGATGTTGAACATTTTTCCATATGTTTGTTGATTGCTTGTAGATCTTCTTCTGTGAAGTGTCTATTCATTTCCTTAGCCCATTTGTCGATTGGATTATTTGCATTCTTGGTGTAGAGTTTTTGGAGTTCTTTATAGATTCTGGAGATTAGTGCTCTATCTGAAGTATGATTGGCAAAGATTTTCTCCCACTCTGTAGGCTCTTTAATTGCATTGCTAATAGTTTCCTTTGCTGAGAGAAAGCTTTTTAGTTTGAATCTATCGCAGTTATTAATTCTTGCTTTTATTTCTTGTGCTATGGGAGTCCTGTTGAGGAAGTCTGGTCCTAAGCCGACATGTTGAAGCTCTGGATCTACTTTTTTTTCTGTAAGGTGCAAGGTCTCTGGTCTGATTCCGAGATCCTTAATCCATTTTGAGTTTAGTTTCATGCATGGTGAGAGATATGGGTTTAGTTTCATTCTGTTGCATATGGATTTCCAATTCTCCCAGCACCATTTGTTGAAGAGGCTATCTTTCCTCCATTGCATATTTTTGGCCCCTTTGTCTAGTATGAGAAAATTGTATTTATTTGGGTTTGTATCCGTGTCCTCTATTCGTATCATTGATCCGCTTTTCTATTTTGGTACCAATACCATGCCGTTTTTGTTACTATTGCTTTGCAGTAGAGTTGAAGATCTGGTATTGCGATACCCCCTGCTTCACTCTTTCTGCCAAGGATTGCTTTAGCTATTCTGGGTTTTTTATTCTTCCAGATGAATTTCATAATTGCTTGCTCTATTTCTGTAAGGTACGTCATTGGGATTTTAATTGGAATTGCATTGAATCTGTATAGCACTTTTGGTAGTATGGCCATTTTGACAATAGTAATTCTGCCTATCCAAGAACATGGGAGATCTTTCCATCTTCTAAGGTTTTCTTTAATTTCTTTCTTTAGTGTTCTGTAGTTTTCATTGTAGAGGTCTTTCGCTTCTTTTGTGAGATTGATTCTCAAGTATTTAATTTTTTCGAGGCTATTGTGAATGGGATAGATTTCCTAATTATTCTTTCCAAAGATTCATCACTTATGTATAAAAAAGCCTTAGATTTATGTGCATTGATCTTATATCCCGCTACTTTACTGAATTCACTAATGAGATCTAAAAGTTTTCTGGTGGAATTTCCTGGTTCCTCTAAGAATACAATCATATCATCAGCAAATAGGAATATTTTGAGTTCTTCTTTTCCTATTCGTATCCCTTTAATTTCTTTGGTCTGCCTAATTGCTCTGGCTAGAGTTTCAAGGACGATATTGAAAAGAAGTGGTGAAAGAGGACATCCCTGCATTGTTCCAGTTTTTAAAGGTAATGCTTTCAGTTTTTCACCATTTAGAATGATATTAGCCATGGGCTTAGCATAGATGGCTTTTACAATGTTAAGGAATGTTCCCACTATCCCTATTTTTTCTAGTGTTTTGAGCATGGAGGGGTGCTGTATTTTATCAAATGCTTTCTCTGCATCTATTGAAATAATTATGTGATTCTTGACTTTAAGTCTATTGATATGGTGAAGTACATTTATTGATTTCCTGATGTTGAACCAACCTTGCATCCCTGGGATGAAACCCACTTGATGATGGTGCACTATCTGTTTAATATGTTTTTGTATGCAATTTGCTAAAATTTTGTTTAGAATTTTTTCATCGATATTCATTAAAGATATTGGTCTGAAATTTTCTTTCCTCGATGTGTCTCTGTCTGGTTTAGGTATCAGGGTAATATTGGCTTCAGAGAATGAGTTTGGGAGGGTTCCCTCCTCTTCTATTTCATGGAATACTTTGAGAAGTAATGGAATGAGCTCTTCTTTAAAGGTTTTGTAGAACTCGACTGAGAACCCATCTGGTACTGGACTTTTCTTTGTTGGTAGGCTTTTGATGACTTCTTCTATTTCATTACTTGAAATTGGTCTATTTAAATTGTGTATGTCCTCCTCGTTCAGTTTAGGCAATTCATATGTCTCAAGAAACCTGTTGATGTCTTCAAAATTTTCTATTTTTTGGAGTATAGATTTTCAAAATAGCTTCTAATTATGTTTTGTATTTCAGTCGTGTCTGTTGTGATATTTCCTTGTTCATTCCGAATATTAGTGATTTGGATTTTTTCTCATCTTCTCTTTGTTAGTGTTGCTAAACGTTTATCAATTTTGTTTATTTTTTCGAAGAACCAACTATTTATTTTGTCAATTTTTTGTATTGTTTCTTTTGTTTCAATTTTGTTGATTTCAGCTCTGAGTTTAATTATTTCCTGTCTTCTACTGCTTTTGGTGTTGGTCTGTTCTTCCTTTTCTAGGGCTTTGATCTGTAGTGTTAGGTCATTTATTTGTTGAGTTTTACTTCTTTTATTAAATGTGCTCCATGAAATAAATTTTCCTCTAAATTCTGCTTTCATAGTGTCCCAGAGATTTTGATATGATGTTTCTTTGTTCTCATTTACCTCTAAGAATTTTTTTAATTTTCTTCCTAATATCTTCTGTTATCCATTCATCATATAATAGCATATTGTTTAATCTCCAGGTGTTGGAGTAGTTTCTGTTTTCTACTCTTTCATTTATTTCTAAATTCAATCCATTATGATCTGATAGAATACAAAGTAGTGTCTCTATCTTCTTGTATTTGCTGACATTAGCTTTGTGGCATAATATATGGTCTATTTTTGAGAAGGATCCACATGCTGCTGAGAAGAAAGTGTATTCACTCTTGGTTGGATGGTATATTCTATAAATGTCTGTTAAGTCTAAATTATTGATTGTGTTATTGAGATCTATGGTTTCTTTGTTCAATTTTTGTTTGGAAGATTTGTCCAGTGGTGAGAGAGGCGTCTTAAAATCAGCTAGTATTATTGTTATGATCTATTTGGTTTCTAAAATTGAGAAGGATTTGTTTGACATACATGGATGAGCCACTGTTTGGGGCATAGATGTTTATGATTGTTATATCTTGCTGATTTATGCCTCCCTTAAGCAGTATGAAATGTCCTTCTTTATCCCTTCTGACTAACATTGGCTTGAAGTCCACATTATCTGAAATGAGGATGGATACTCCAGCAGTTTTGCTGAGTCCATGTGCATGGTATGTTTTTCCCCATCCTTTCACCTTTAGTCCATGGGTATCTCTTTCTATGAGGTGAGTCTCTGGCAGGCAACATATTGTTGGATCTATCTTTTTAATCCAATCTTCCAGTCTATGTCTTTTGATGATAAATTCAGGCCATTAACATTCAGGTTTATTATTGAGATATGATTTGGATTCCCGGTCATTTGACTCATTTTATTCATTTATTTGTTTATTTTTGACACGACTTGGTTCCTCTTTATTTGAGAGTTCCTTTAGGATATCTCCTCCCTTTGCCGATTTGCTTCTTTGTTTTTCATCTCTTCCTCATGGAATATTTTGCTGAGAATGTTCTCTAATGCTGGCTTTCTTTTTGTAAATTCTTTTAGCTTTTGTTTATCATGGAAGGATTTTATTTCATCGTCAAATCTGAAGATAAGTTTTGCTGGGTATAAGATGCTTGGTTGGCATCCATTTTCTTTTAGGGCTTGAAAAATGTTATTCCTGGCCTGTCTAGCTTTTAATGTCTGGATTGAAAAATCTGCTGATATCCGTATTGGTTTCCCCCGAATGTAATTTGGTTCTTTTCTCTCACAGCCTTTAAAATTCTGTCTTTATTTTGTATGTTAGGTATTTTCATTATAATGTGCCTTGGTGTTGGTCTGTTGTAATTTTGTGTATTTGGAGTCCTATAAGCCTCTTGAACTTGATTTCCATTTCATTCTTCAGATTTGGGAAATTTTCAGAAATTATTTCATTGAATAGATTGTTCATTCCTTTGGTTTGTTTCTCTAAGCCTTCCTCAATCCCAATAATTCTCAAATTTGGCCTTTTCATGATACCCCATAGTTCTTGGAGATTCTGTTCATGATTTCTTACCATCTTCTCTGTTTGTTCAACTTTGTTTTCGAGGTTAAATATTTTGTCTTCAATATCTGAAGTTCTGTTTTCCAGGTGTTCTATTCTATTGGTTATGCTTTCTATGGAGTTCTTAATTTGGTTTATTGTTCCTTCATTTCAAGGATTTCTGTTTGGTTTTTTTTTTTCAATCTCTCTAACTTTATTGAAATGATCTTTTGCTTGCTCCATTTGCTCTGTTAACTGTCGATTGGTGCAATCATTAAATGCCTTCCTTTTCTCTTTCATCTCATTATTTGCTTCCCTGATCATTTTAATTATGTACATTCTGAACTCCGTTTCTGTCATTTCTTCTGCTATGCTGTCATTGGATTTTATTGATGTAACATCTAGATTTGTTTGAGGCATTTTCTTCCTTTGTTTTGTCTTATTGTTCAGGAATCAGTGGGTATTTACGATATTGCAGATTTCCTCTATCGACTTTTAATGTCCCTGAAGATTGCTAGTATATCCCCTCTTATCCTTCAGTAGCCTGAATTCTTGGAGGAAGTTGATAATGCGTAGCTCCACGAAGAAGCTGCCTCTCTAGGGTTGGTGACACTCAGGTGGGGTATATTCCCTGCTAGTAGGCAGAGGTGCCTCCACTTGTTGACCAATGGTCATCCAATGGGGAACTAGGCTGTGGGCTGAGGCAAGGCCTGTTTGTGCCTGTGTCTCTGGTTTTACCGTCCCTGTGGGAAAACCTCACCTGGCAGGGAAGACTCACCTGGTGGGGACGTCTCGCTGGTCAGTTCCCCTCCTAGAGTTTCCCCTCAATCTACAACTACTGCCTGGGCTGGGCTGTCTTCCTCTGCAACGTTCCCAGGGGCCAGGACCTACCTCCTGCGCCTGGGAGCCTCACCCTTTGCAGGCAAGTCTCCCTAGGCTGCCTCTCCTCAGAGACTCTTCCTGCTCCGCCCCTAGGCATGTCTCTGTGTGGCTCTTCCAGCAAGAAGCCGCCTAGTTCGGGGGACCCTGCTCTGCACCTAATCGCCTGGCTATGCGATCCCTCCCCTGAGCCGCCACCCAGAGCCCCGCACAATACCTTCAAGACCCAGAGACTCGCCACACACCTCCTCCTCCAGACAGTTGCCCGGTTTCTGACGCAGTCTCTAGGAGTCCAAGTAACTCACTTCACATCTCCTCCTCCAGCCAACCGCCTGTAGCCCTAGGCAGTCACTCCGAGTCCAAGTGACCCGCCTTGTTCCTCCTCCTCCTCCTCGGGATAGCCCCCCGGGTGTTCAGGAGTGGTGGCTCCGAGACCAAGTGACCAACCGCACTCCTCCTCCAGGCAGGTCACCGGTGTTCAGGATCGGTCATTCTGAGTCCAAACAGCTCGCCACGCAGCTCCTCCTCAGGCAGCCTCCCGGAGCCCCAGTGGTCGCTCCAAGTCCAAGCGCTGTGCTGAGCCACCTCCTCTACCATGATCCCAGTTGTCCGTGTTCACCGGTCCAGTGGGGGGAGGGGCGTCTCACCGAGCAACTCTACTTCACAAAGTTCCCTGCATTCCGGGACTACCGCCCCATCCGGGACGCCTCCTCAATGGGAGAGACTCACCCAGCGGCTTTGAGTTGGTCCCAAGTCTCTCACTATCTCCTCTTTTGAATCCTGTGTCCTGGAGCAACATGAAACACAGCCGCTCTCTAGTCCACCATCTTGAAAACCCTCCCTGATTTCTTTTTTATGACAAAAATAGGGGTATTCCAAGAAGAAGTTGAAGGTCTAATATGATTTGCTTCTAATTGTTGTTGTACCAGTTCTTGGACTGCTTTAAGTTTTTCTAATGTCAGGGGCCACTGAGAGACCCACAATGGTGCATTGGATTTCCAAGTTATTTTTACATACTTTTGTTCAGTAGCCCCAAGGAAAAACCCAAGCCTTGGGGACCTTGATTGCCCTTAACACTAATTGGCTGGGTGTTTCCCTGGCCATAG
The DNA here is from genome assembly GCF_902686445.1 of Sciurus carolinensis. Lineage (NCBI taxonomy): Eukaryota > Metazoa > Chordata > Mammalia > Rodentia > Sciuridae > Sciurus > Sciurus carolinensis. The sequence continues at coordinate 1,317,576 of NW_025920125.1, read as the reverse complement.
TGGCCAAGCGCCTTGTCCCATTTATGACCTTGTTTTTCCATTAGATTTTGAGCCTTTTGGCTATAATGGCCTTCTGTAGTGAGTACTGAATCCATTTGTATGAGAATATCTCTGCCCCATAAATTAACAGGTAAATGGTCTAAGACATAGGTTTAAATGTTCCCTGTTGGCCGTCATCATTTTTCCATGTCAATACAGAACTACTCCTTTGTGGGCTAGTAGCTACACCCAATTCCCTCAGGGTTTGTTCCGCTACTTGTAGAGGCCATTCTTTTGGCCAATCTTTTAGGGTAATAATGCTAGTATCAGCTCCTTTACCTAGGAGTCCTGAAAATTCTCTATTTTTAATCTTTATTTTAAGCATTGGCCTAATTTTTAAGTCCATGATAAGACAGGCAAAATCAACTCCAGAAGATCCCAAACCTGCAGTTCCCCTAGTTGCTGTGGTTGATGGAAAATTATTATGAAGGCTGGGAATAATCAAAAGCTGAGCTATGCGGTCCCCAGGTGACATGGAGATAATTCCTTGAGGAAAATGTGCAAGAACCTTAATTTCTCCTGTAAAATCAGAGTCAATAACTCCAGGGATATCTATAAGTCCCCTCAGTGCACTAGAGCTCCTACTTAATAAAATTCCAACAATATCAGGAGGTAAGGGACCTTTTAGGTCTGTAGGGATGTAAAAAGTTTTGGGCTGTTTTAGTTTCAAGAGGAATTCCATTAGCCCAGAGCAAATCCTTTAAGGGACCTTCCATGTGCATTTGTGACATTTCAGTGCCCATATTTCTCTATTAAACGAACAGAATGCAAAGCACTTTAATTAGGAAAACAAAAGTGAAAGCACTTACAAACACTCAATCTCCCTCGCTTCTTGCGAACTTTAACTCCGTCGCTTATTCTGTGAATTTTAACCTGACCAGACTGTACTTTACTTACCCTGTATTTACCTGATCAGTTCCTTCTTTGTAACTCAAGTTCCCGGGTTTCGGCACCACTTATGATCTCCCACCACCCGCGGGTACAGTCACAATGCCTACGCTCTTCTTGATCACAGGAACCAAAAGTAGTTTATTCTGCAAGTCTCAGACTTATATCAAGAACATCAGCCTATCAGAGAGTAGACTACCAGGAAAGGCAGCCTATCAAGGAACAGTCTCCAGGCAGATACCAGGATCACCTCATGTACAATAGCCAACCAGTGTTACTTCCTAAAACTTGTTTATGTGTGCACCTATGTTTGGCAAGCTGCAAGGCACCATCTTAGAGATCAGGCCAGGGTGGGGCTCTGGGGCCCCCTTCTTCCTGCCGGGAGAAGTCTGTATTATTAACTTTAAATAAAACCTGCTTAATATGGTTGCCTTGGTGTACTTCTCTAGTGTTCAATCTTCAACATTAGAAGGAGCAGAACTCATCACCGGTAAATGGCGGTATCAGATTTGGAGGTTCCATCGAGATCTATGCCAAGGTAAGTAAGCTTCTCTCTCCATGCACCCAACATCTGTTTGAGGTGCATCTTTCTGTCTCTTTATTTTTGGAGGGCAAAATGGGCACCCATCGGCTACTTAAATGCAGTTAGTGCAGCCACCATTCTTAAGACTTGGGTGAGAGGTTTCCTGGCCCAGGCAAGTTTCCAATCACCTGCTCTGTAGGCAAGTTGGACTGTGGTGTAGCCATTTCGTACTTTTCTGTCCAGGCCTGGAGGGCAATTGCCATGAGTACACAGTGTCCCTAGTCCTGATCTGCCCAGGATGTGTGGAGGCAGAGGAAGGGTTGGGACAACTGTGGGGTTCTTGGCCCGGGCTACTCTCGGGTGGACCCCAAATGTTCCTTCTCTGGACTCCCCCTCCTGACAGCCCTGAGGGGTATCCAGACTGATCAGTAGACAAATGGCACTGAGGGAAAGCACCAATTACCTTTGCCTCCGTTTGGGCTGCACAGTGCACAACACTCCTGAACATCCACTCCCTCCAGGATGCTCCCCTTCCCTTGCCGGTCAGACATTAGGAATTCAAGCTGTAGGATTAAGGCCTGGGATGATTAGTATGAAAATGCCCAGGTTCCCTTTGTTTGCATAGTTAGCCTTCACTAGTCTAGACACTAGAGTCTCCCCGTTACTGTTCCTGTGCTTAAATGTGCTCACAGTGTTCTCTTTACATTGCAAGAGGGACACATTTAAAAACCCCTCCCATGAGACCCTCCAAGCAAAGGGCGTTATACGCCTAGGAAACAATAGATGTCCCCCCATCCTCCGGAGATTCCTTTAGTCTACAGGGCAAAAAGATAGGCAAAAGGCACATGTTTTACTTTTGTCATCATTTTCATAATTAGGAGTTTATAGTGGCAGGAGGAAAGCAGTAATGCCCTTAAGTCTGAATCCTCCCAGGGTCTCTAGCACAGGGCAAACTAGGACCCTAGCACTTTGCCGACATAGGCCAGAAATAACTTTTGCAAAGTCAGGTAGTGAGAGATGAGTTTTTCTGGACCGGAAGGAAGCTCAAAGTTAGGGAGATGTCCCTAATAACTCAGAAGGGAGCTTCTCTCTCAACAGTATTGCCAGGTTCATCACTAGCCTGCATATTGCTAAATTACAAATGACCAAGAAAAGTTTCTTCAATATGTTACCATGCTTGCCAGCAATAATCTCTACCATGAGAGGAGAAAGCCTTGAGGAATCGCCCACTAAGGGAGGAAAATCAAGGGGACCCTCCCAACTTAAGACACACAAAAATAAATTTAGGGAGATTTTTGAAGGATCCTAGTAAATATTGAGATGTTTTCAAACTTATGCCAGGTTTTTTAATTCACCTGGAAAATTATGCTATTAACCATCTAGAGCACAGGCAGTTCACAGAAACCATCCTAACTGGGATTCGAATAATGAGTAGGATGCCTAAAAAACACTATTATGCAGCCTTCAGGAAAGTCCTGCTATTTTCATGGAGAGACTTAGGAAAGCAATAAGAAAACACACCACTCTGAATCCTGAATCTATAAAGGGCCACCTACTTTTAAAGTATAAATTTATCATTTAGTCAGCCCCAAATATTTAGAGAAAATCACAAAATTTGGCACGTGGCCCTGATCAATCCTCAGATTATCTTCTCCAGCTTGCATCTTCTGTTGTTTTTTTTTTAATAATAGACATCAAAAAGAAAGAAAAGGGAACATATAGGCAAGAAAAAGGACTTATTAAACATCATTCAAACTGATAGACACTTTTAATGTCTTGCAATAGTCCATGCAATTTGCCCATTTTAGGAGTTAAAAAGCAAACTGCCTAGTCCAAAACCTTAGAATAATGAAGCAGTAATTACCCCTACCCTGTAGTTCTTAATCCATACACTTATATCTTGGATTCCAAATGCTGCTTGATTTACTAAGTTAGATTTAAAAGATGGCTTTTCCTGTTTATGATAAAATCTGAAGAGCAATTTCTATTTGCCTTTGAAGAACCAGATACTGTATCTCAACTAACCTAGACAGTATTGCCTCAGGATTTAGATGACCCTCACCTGTTCCGGACATACCTTAGCTAAGGACTTAACAAAATTCAGAGATAAAACATTCTGTGATTGTTCTCCAATAAGTAAAGTACATCCTTTATGTGCCTCCACCCAGGAGGAATATCAAAAGACCATTGCAGAACTCCTAAACTTCTTAGCTAATAGGAATTAAAAGATCTCAAAAAATAAAGCTTAATTATGTCATCAACATGTTCAATACTACAGAAAATAGCCACTATAGGACAATATTCTGCCCCAGGAATATCAAGAAGTGGTCTTACTTCAAGTTCCTGTCCTCAACTTACCTATGAAGCAAGATTTAACCTGTTCATCACAAAGGGGAAAATAAATCCTGGATAGGTAGCCATAGGCAATTCAATAACCAATGGCATGTCTCAGTGTGGAACTTAGCAAAGTAGCTTCATTCTCAAAAGTAATGGAAAATAAGGTCTCATAAATTTCTTTGACATCCAACCTGTCCTGATGAGATGGCTGAAATGCCCTAGGCACAAGGTTTCTGTTAAAACTTGTTAGATCCTTCCAGATCTCAGTCAAGGCTTATATTGAAATGTAAATAAAGGAAGTCTAAAGGCTCAGTAAGAGACCGGTCTCAAACCCAAGGAAAAAAAAAGGTAAAAAAGAGTCTTACCTAACCTCCAGCAAAAGTAAATTTTATGGTGCCTTACTAAAGTAATTAATGGCTGTATCATTTTTCCAGGACTCTTGTTTTTTTTAAATTCCATATTTTTTTGAGCTCATGATTTTTTTTGATCAGTTCTATTTTTTATTCAACTAGATTTTTTGAACATCTGTTACATTGCAATGGAGATTCACCTATAAAGTTACAAGACCTTTGATTTTGTGTTATTTGTATGTCGTGCTGTCTGATGTCATGTTTTGTCTGTATCAAAACTGAGCGCTCCTAAAATTAAAATTTAAAAATGGATCCAGATACTCTTATTTCACGTGATTTAAAATTGTTCAATTCAAATTGGGTAAACTAAGAGAGGTAAAATGTCTTTGAAAATAACTTGCAAGTCTCTAGGTGGTCAAGCTAATAAAATATTGATGTTAAAAATGTCTAATATCAATTGTTTCTAGGACTTTTCTTCAACAGGAAAGAGACAGCAAATACTGTTTAGGACACTTGCCTGATATCTTGATTTTTACAGAATAAGTGAATTAGAGTTAACATGTATGGGATTACTCAAATGTGTTTGTGGAGACATTGATTAATTTACAAAGTTAAAATACTAATTGTTAAATGACATCAAGTACTCTTAACTCCTTAAATTCCATGGGGTATCATACTTAAACATTATTGGTGTTTTCATAGGTTGGTAAATAAAAGGTTTTAAACTTGCTTTGTGTCATCACTAAACTAAAAACAAGGTTACTAAGAGTTACGTCCTAACAAGTGCAATTCTATATACAAAGTGTCACAAAAGTTTCAAGTGTGTTTCGATTAGAATACTATAAACAAAAAATATTTAATCTTATTAAAGTAATTTATCTAAATTCAGAAATTTCATAAGAGTTGTTTCAGAATGTGAACAAAAAGGGGTCAAAACAAATAGAAAAGAAAAAATAAAAGGTTCTGGGTATGGAAATATATTTAGTAAAAGGGAAAAGGAAATGTTTCTGGGTAAGAAAGTGCTTGTGTGAATAAATTCATGAGGGCCTAAGTAAGTGCTAAGAAAGTCTGTGTGTAAGTAAAGGGCAAGTTTAAACAAGTTTGCTTGTAACTAAGTTGGTTGTATGTATGTGAGACAGCTAAAGCTATTTAAGGTTTTTCCTAAGGTGAAATACTATTGTTCTGATAATAAACCAAAGCTTAATCTATATGGTAAAATGACAAGGATTTCTTAGAAACACTAATTTACTCTTAACTTTGTGTCTATTAAGTTTTATTCTTTAGAACAATTAGTCTTAAAATTGGAGTTTATACAATTATGGTTGAACAACTGTTAGATTATTGTACTATGTTACAGAGTCTAAATTTTTCTTTACAAACTAAATTTGGTAAGATAAAATGTCAAGGTAATTGTGAGATGGTCACTAGTTTGTATATTAAATGTGTTCATATTTTTCGGATACACAAGTTTTTAAAGCAAGGAATTTATTAAGCTCTGCTATTCTCCAGATTAAACTTGTCTGTAATGGTAATCTTAATCTTATAAAGAGTAAATTTTAATTGGGGATTTATTTCTATAATTTAATGTTCTATTATAGGACCTGTTATCAATAGAGTATATGTAAAACTTGTTACTTTTTACACTGAGACAAAGAATTTCAAATATAAAAGTATTTATAAAAGTTAGAGTCTGACTTGTTTAGAGGTTAATATTGTGAAACATGAAAACATTTTGCCATTTTGACACACAAAAGGAAAGTTAAAATCTCTCTCAGCCTTTCTTTGATTCATGTTTTAGATACAATGTTAAATTGTGTTAATTATAAAGTTTATATAGGCTCAGGAAACAATATATGTAAACTTCTTAAAATGACATTTAAGAAAGAAGCAAAGATCAACATCAAAATTAGAACACTTAAGATCAGTAAAGAGCCACGCCTTACCTGAGATAAGGCTCTACCTCCCACCTTACTGCATGTTAGAGTGATTCCAAAATAAGTCAGACTTCAGCTTATTTAAAGTTATAGTCAAAATATTGGTTCTTGTAAAAGTAGTGTGATCTCAAATAGGGGATATAATGTGGTTCTCAGTCAAAATTCAAGATAGCTATTATACAAGTTGAATATATTTTCACTCTTGCTAATTTAATTTTGTAAAACTATTACCTGTTAATGTAATGTTAGCTGCTTCAAGAACACACAACCTAGGTAACTTGTGATAATAAGCCATCAACTATACAACAGATAGTGGTAACTTCCAGTACTAATGCAGACTCCAGTTAGATAAAAGTATAAATAATTGTAAAGTTATAGAAAATGAAGTTAAAGCCCAGTACTCTTACTTTATGACTGGTGAGACTGGTTTGCTGGATGATTAATATCAAACTTAGAAATTGGAATTAAATACAGAAGACAAGATAGACTAGTATTTGGATCTTTTGCCCTCAGTCAGCCTGAACCCACGAACAAGAGAACTTCTCTAAGGAGCTTTGCAACTCTGGGTCGCACAACCTCCTGATCAAGGAGATTGTTGAGACTAGGTGATGAAAAATCACTCAGTGCATCTGCTGCAGAGGAGAGTCATAGAAAAAGGGAGACATCCCTTAATGTTTCCAAAGGAAGCCACCTCATCAAGGAGACCTGGCCTAACCAATGGCACTGGTGGAGCTAAGAAGCTGCTCTTAAGTTCTCTTTGAGTGGCCCCTGTGGGAACTCAGCTGACTCTTTAACAAGACAGGAAACAGGTCATTTGACCAGCTTGGATATTAGACACCCAACAAAACAGTTAAAACCAAAATACAGCCATTCTTGGGCATTTTAAAGAAATAATAGTTAAATGTAACTTAAGATGTACACTTGTATTAGCCCACTAGAATAAAGACTGGAAGCTACAAATGAAAGATTCTTCAGCTAATGTGCCTGATAACTATCAAGAGAAACTGCCAGAGTCAGAAGTTTTAGTCAGTTTAAGGCCTGCAGACCTTCTTAAGCTACACAGGTAGACTTAATCTATGTTTGCTCGTATGATTATCTATCCCTAAGAAACAGAAGTATAGAGATCTCTACTAAACACAGATTATACCAATAAAGGAATATTTTACAAAAATCAGATGACATTAAGTAGCTTAACTGAATTTTCTGGGGACATCTATGACATTAAGAGTTAAATGTTGTGTTTACATTCCTGATAACCTGGACAATGTTAAAGTCCCCAAATAAAGGCCTTGTCCTCTCCAGCCTTTGGTAGGCCTAGTTATGGGAACAATTTCCCAGTTCTTCCACCTCCTGGTGAGAGATTGACTTCTGTCATTTTCATGATACTCAGTGGCATGTTTCAGATGCTGCATCATTTATTTTCATTTCAGTACTCATATCATTTTGTTCTTCTATCATAGAAGAACCCACCCCCAGATGACTTTACAACCTGCTCTTCCCCAACTAGACTTCTACCTTGGACCCATCGATTGACCCAATTTTTAAAAAAGGAACTCCAAACTGCATGCCCCTCGCTGCGCCCTTTCAGCTTTGAAGCAGCCAGAATGATTGGTGCCCCCTTTCTTTTCCTTACAGCAGTTAGGAGTTCCTAAAACTAAAGGGGGGAATGAAGCCAGAATTAAGGACAGGTAGTTAGTGTAGAAATAGGGAATCCTGTCAATTCAAGGAAATGAAGCCATGAAGCCATCTGCCTCTGGAAGTTGGAGACTGTCCCTGGAAGAATGGAATGTCAAGGATCTCTGGAGCCCATTGATTTCCAAATTTACCTGCCTTTATCAAGGACTGTAAGCAAGGAGCTGCTAATTAATGCCCCCTGGGCCCTTACCTGCCTGAATCACCTTGGCCCTCCCCCTGCCCATGACTTTTCACTTAATGCAAAACCAGGCATAGTCATGTAGGCAGGAAGGAGAAATAAGGGGGGAAAGAACTGGAGAACAAAAGAGACTTTAATCTATAAAAGATGTAGGGTGCACACACTTCTTGGGACTTTAGAACATCAGTCATGGCCCCCTTCTTCCTGCCGGAAGAAGTCTATATTATTACCTTTAACTAAAACCTGCTTAATATGGTTTAAAAAAAAAAAAAGAAAGGTTGCAAATATATTTCAAAGTTCTTGGATATACCACACCTAATTTTTCTTATTGTTTACACATTATTATGGTACATTTGTCACAACTCATAAAACAACATTGACACATCATTAGTAATCAAAATACCTATTTTACTTATATTCACCTATTTTTAAAATTGATCCTCTCTTTATTCCAGAATACCCATTATATTTTTATGACAGATTTCCTTAGGCTCCTCTATACTGTGACAGTTGATAAAAATTTCCTTGTTTTTGTGACCTTGAAAGTTTTGAGGTGGTCAGGTCATTTGTAGAATATTCCTCAACTTGAGATTATTGATACTTTTCTCATGGTTAAACTGGGTTATGGTTTAGGGGAGGAATATCACAGAAGTAAGTGACCTTCTTGTCATATCATTTCAAGGGCACATACTGTCAGAATGACTTATCACTATTGATGTTAATCTTGATCACCTAGCTGCAGTGGTTTTTTTTTCAAATTTTTCCACTATGGTCTCTTTTTCCTCCTTTCTATACTGTAATTTTTGAAAGGAAGTCAATCTATGCAGTCCATTTAAGAAGTAAAAAATTGTGTTCCAACTCCTTGAGAAGAAACTATATAAATTCAGAATTCTTTTGTATGGCAGAGTTGTCTCTTTCATATCATTTATTAATTTATTCATTTATTTATTGAATCATTTATTTATATCACTATGGACTCATGTATTTTTATGTCTTATATTCTAATACTAGGTTATCTATTTTATTGTTCAAATTTTCCACTATATGATGGCTCTGGTGTCCCTTTGACATATGCTTATTCAGTTTGTTTTGAGCATTTTCTTACTCTCTGGCATTAAAAGAATGCATTTTTCTTTGGTAACCAGATGTAATACAATTGGAAAAATTTTACATAAATATATATGAATACATGTATATGATCTTTATAAAGAGCAAAATATATAAGTAGAATATTAATACATATGCATCAATAACTAAGGCTTTGAATCTTGAGTTGTTCTGAGTGCAATATTCTATTCAAATCTTGCTTTCAGCTTGGTTGAGAAAATCAGTGATGATTTCATTTTTTGGTAGTCTTACATAATAGAAATCAAATTGATCTAAAAATAAACAATTTAAAGAGGAAATTGGGGCATTATTAGTAATAATTAGGAATTATTAGAGGATTATTAATTCAATACATTTACATTCTAAAACAGAGGTAAGTTTATATTATAAAAGGAGAAAATTTAAGAAGAGAACTTCAATTTACTTTTGAACAAGAAAAATCTGCAGATCAAAAAATACTAGTTCTACTTTAATAGATGACAAATCCCTTGTATCATAAATATTAGAGAAGTTAAAAGACCTAAGAAATAATATCAACTTTCAGTACTTTAGTTCTTGAAATGGTGAAATGATAGGAAACTGTCCAAATAATTATGTGAGGGATGGGGATATAGTTCAGTTGGTACAGTGCTTGCCTTGCAAGCACAAGGTCCTGGGTTCAATCCCCAGCACCCCAATACAAAACAAACAAACAAACAAAAAACCAAATAATTATGTGATTAAGAAGTTTTAGCTCTCACATTTCAAACCTCTTATGTGCATTTGTATTTGTTGGATGTCCTTTTAATTGTTCAAATTTATCCTGTAGTTAAAAAATTGGGAGCAATCCAAACTTATAAACATATTGCACAACAGCTATTAATGAATATACACTTGACTGGTACTTTCAGCACCTTTCCCTATGGAGTTCATTGTGCTTGACAGCTGACAATTTCTCATGAACTAGAACAAAGCAAAACTTCAACATATGAGAAAAAAAATATAAGCAGCAGCACTGGATGTAAACCCAAGTTCCTGCTTTCTATTTCTTTGCTCTGTTTTTGAGAACTACATGGTATGACATAAGAAAAAGAGGCATTAAAAAAATATTCCTACATTTTAGACATAACTTCTTTGAATTCTTATTACTTAGAATCTACTTGAATGAATGGGAGAAAATTAGAGTAGGAGGAGACTACATTTGTAATTCATATTACAATAGTTGGCAGCTACTTATTTCCCAAAGTAAAACTCTGATTAGATTCAATCTGGGAATAAGAGATCAAAAAATATAGGACAGCTACTTATAAAAAATCCCAATTGTCTAAACCTAGTAGAACCCATAGGTTGATGCTAAATTATTAAAACAACCTATGAGCCTAGAAAGTTGAAAGTAATTTCTTTATTAAGAAAATAAAGACATGTTGCTTAGGGAGAGGAGCAAAATAGATCACTTATCAGGTACATTAGTAAATAGGAAGTAAAACAAAATGTCTTATCATAGACAACTATTTTAAGTCCATTATTTATCTTATCTCTCAGAAAACATATATTTAGTTATAATATTAAAAACAAACAAAAAATGAGCTTTTAATAGAAAATCAAATCATATCAGAATAATTACATGGAGTCAGACATTTTCTAGACTTGCTGATTTAGGGTTCCCACCATAATATTTGATAATCAACATGCCTAAGGACACAATATAAAAATGACTAAAGAAATCCCTGAGCTCACAGTCTAGAAATTATTGAAAGAAAAAATGACAGATTACAAGAGCAAGGGGAGGTGAATCATCACAAATAAAAACCCAGGGTTTTATTGTAGAAAAAAGCAGAAAAAGGATCAATCCTTCTGAGACAGAAATAAAAGTATTTTCAGGGAAGTTTGAAGCTGAGAGTTATTCCATCTTGTTAGGTTTGGAAGCCATCTCTAGGTTGAGCTTCCCAATGGAAGTCAGGACATTGACAATGGTACATCTAAAAATAAACCATAATCACCACAAAGAAAGTAACAGCTAGCATAAACCTGCCCATGTCTGTGGTTAAGATGGTTTTTCAAACCCTGTCCCACTTTCCAGGACATGTAGATAAAACTGGAGCAGAGTACAGGTTCCCAAAAATAACTGTCATGCTAGCTTGGGGTCAGTGAAGGCCAGAGACAGATTAGGCTTGACTCCCACCAAAACAGTAATCCCTTCCATGCTATCCATGTCATCTCCCTGAATGGTATGATATTGGCTCTTCACGTACCCAAAAGTAGAGAAGATAGAAGTCATGGCCTATTAACAAGGCAATCAATTATATGATCAATCAATCAGTGATTTCTGATTGCTGGTATTGATTTTATTCTGGACTATAAGCTGTAGTAAATAGTGAAAAATGATATTTGTCACCATCCTTAAAGATCTTGAATGGTATGATATTGGCTCTTCTTGTACCCAAAAGTAGAGAAGATAGAAGTCATAGCCTATCAATAAGGCAATCAATTATATGATCAATCAATCAGTGATTTCTGATTGCTGGTATTGATTTTATACTGGGCTATTAGCTGTAGTGAATAGCAAAAAAAAAAGATATTTGTCACCATCCTTAAAGATCTTACAAATCTACTAGTAAGAGATAAGATATGTATACATGTAACAGAACTCAAGGGTTTTGCTAAATATTGTGGGTTTGACAGATAATAGAAATGTAAAAAATGGCACTTAAGAGAGGGCTATACTAGGCCCTTGAAGGATGTGAAAGATATAGATTAGAACAAAGAAAAGTTTTAAAAATCAGGGAACAGCAGCAAAATGAAAGAATAAAGCAGGAATGGGTCAAAGAATATTTATGATCATTGCCTAAATTAGTAGAAAACAAGAATGGACAGCATTCCAGATTCAGAAGACTGATACAAAAGAGGAAACTCACCACAAAAATCCTCAAACATGGGATTCTCAATTATTGTATGAGGGCAATGGTGGTGGGGTGGTGGGTGTCCACAGATCAGGGCTTCCCAGGGAAAACGTTAACTTGGAATCCTGAAAGGATGAGGGAGAGTGACTTATCCTACAAAAGGAAGTGGTCCTCCAGATGGAACCAGATGAAATGATTATAGCAAGTGCTTTCGGAGAGCTAAAGAGTGTTTTAGTGGGAAAATGTGGTGAGCAGTAAAATATGTGGAAGAAGTGTGACTAGGAGACTTACTTGCTACTTTCTTGTTGGGGGCTATGCCATGCAGACTCGCCAAGATGGCACCTGGCAGCCAGCCAGAAGCTGTTTTGATCACATTGGAGGTATGCGTGCACAGGTGTTCCTGAGTGCTCCTGCTCACGCCTGCTTGTGAGTGGGCAGCTGGCTCCTCACCTGATTGCAACTGGCGTGGCCCTGCCCTCCACCTCCTGGAGCGAATATAAGTGGGTGGTGGAAGGGGGTGTGAGAGTAATAGCAGCAGCTAGCAGAAAGAAGTGAAGAAGCCATTAGCAGAAAGGAAGAAGAAGAAGCGGCAAGCAGATAGAAGCAGTGAGTAGGGGAAGCTGCGGAAGGCAGATCGCAGAGCGGAGAACTGAGAACACATCTTTAGGTTGCAGATCACAGATAGGCAGATTGCGGTATGTGGGATGCATCATTAGGAAGCACCTCAGTTAGACACACCCTTAGTCCACAGGATGCAGGATGCACCTTTAAGAAGAAGCAGCAGAAATAAGAAAGATAAGATCTCTGAAAGTATAGTCTCTCTTAAGCAAAGTCTCTTTCTCTCCGATAAGTAAAGACTCTCTGTTTCTCCTCTCAAAGCAAGTAAACCTCATTTCCTCTACCATATATAAACAAGCAAGCAAGGAAGGAAGCAGCTCAGAAATAGAGGTAGCTCAGTTTCCAGTCCACCACCCATAAAGACCCTCGCAAATTGTTACTGCAGGCGGTGACAAATATCTGTGGGTTTGGCACCGCAAAGAGCCAGTGACACTTTCTGTAATAGAAAGAAAAACAGAACACAAAGGAAATAAGAGGAAAATCAAATTAAGCTGATTGAGGGATCCAAAACCAAGGACAGGAAAAATATGATTAAAAAATAAAGTTTAGGTAGAATTCTTGAGATGGAATTCTGAAGGAACTGATAGATGGTCAAGTAGTACTTTATCAAAATGGGGCTGAAGTTTTGAAGAGATTAAATAGGAAAGAATTTGAGAACTTTGCTTTCTGGAGATGACATTAACTCAGGTGTTTGTATGTGTGCTTTTATTTATCTTATAGCAGTAGGTCAAGAGCTGGAGTTTTCATGAAGGTTTCTCAAAAGGATTCACTAGTTCCAGTCTTGCAGGATTTGTTTTGAGGATTAAATAAACTCCATGTATATAAAATGTTGAATATAACTGTCAACCCTTAATAAAGTTCAAATTATATTCTTGAAGACTGGTTATAGTCAGAAGGTGGTGGGACAAGAATAAGTCGAAGGAAGGATAGCAGAAAAGTCCAAATAAAAGTTTACTGCCAGAAAAGAAGGGAAAGAAAAACTCCAAGGGAAAAGGTTTGAAAATGCAAAGCTCAGTAGTAAGAGATTGGAACCTGGTCATGGATGACTTTCAAGAGAACAGTGTCAGGAGTAAGGAGGTGAGTTTAAAATGCAGGGACTCTGGGGAAAAAGGGGAGAGGCCTGAGAGCATAGGATGCAGAAACTTCAGATGTTTTGGCAATGAAAGAGAGGAAGAAAATAGGAGAAGACATGGCAAGGATAAGAAGATTAATAAAAAATTACTTTCTCTTCCTCCAAGATAGGGGAGTTAAGCTAGTATAGTCAGTTGCAGAAAACCACCCTTTTGGGGACTTCAACAATCAATTTCCACTTTTTCTGAATAAAAATAACCCTAGGATTGAGCTCAAGTTCAGACTTCTGACTCATTGTGTTCAACAAAGCACTAAGCAGTCAGCTGATGTTATTACCTTTCAATGTCACATGGACTTTTCATGCTCCAAACCAGTCTAACCTGCATGTGCTATTCACTTGATGATAGATAGCAAAGCAGTCACTTCAGATTTGTAAAGCTACTTAACAGATTTGAACTTATCATTAATTCAACATACTCTTTCTTCCTTTGGCAGCTATATTACTGCTTCAAGTAATTTCTCCCAAAATAACAAACCTAACTTTTTTCTCCATGAGTTTTTTCTACCTAACTTTTCTTTTAAGTCTTAAACATAGTCTTTATACCCTTTTCTTGAGTTTTCTCTCCTTTCTCATTTGCATTGAAACTGTTAGTGATATTTCCCCATTCAGTTGTCACCAATATTGTTCCATTTTTAATCAGAATTCTCAAATTAACAAGAGGAAACTGAAATGTAGTAAATATTGTTTGTATTAAGAAATATATATATATATAAAGAGTTACCATACATCATCCTGGGAGAATTTCTTATCTTTTTGCCATTTTTTCTTGAATTTTAATTATACCTGCCATCATTTCACTTTGTGAGGAAAATTCCTTTAGCCCTAAAGAAAAATTAAAATTTGAGTGTAAATTACCTCAGTAAAAACAATGATCCTATTAACAATTACTGTGTTATGAGAAATTCAAAGAAATATAGGATAATTTTCTGTATTCAGAGATTATACTTTGCTTGATTACCTGATCCTGCCACCATCAAAATATAAGTAGAGCATACCTAATTGCAAAAACTGAAATCTGAAATGTTCCAAACCCCAATATTCTTTGAACCCTGACAAGATGCCACAATTAGAAAATTCAGCACTTGAACTCATGTGATAGCTCACAGTCAAAAAACAGGTACATTAAAGCTATTGTATAAAATTACATTATGGCTATGTTTATAAGGTACATAAGAAAAATAAGTGAATTTCATTTTTTGATTTGGGTTCCATCTACAAGATAGGCCATTATACATATGCAAATATTTCAAACTCTGAAAATACATGAAGTTCAAAACACCTGTAATCCTAAGCATTTCAGATAAAGAATATTCTCCTGTATCAATATGTGTAGCTTACTTTATTTGGCTTTGTCTTAACATGTTTACTGTACTCTGCTTTCCAACAAATAACTGCCTCCTCCCTAACATAGTCTTTGAATTGGTAAATGAAATATGGACACATGGAAATGACAAATGGTCTTAAAAGCACATGGAAAATGTGCACAAGGTTAAAGGCAAGTTGGATGTGATGACACAGCCTGCAATTCCAGCATGTGGGAAGCTGAAGTAGGAGGATAATTTGAGTCCAGGGGTTCAATCAGTCTGAGCAATGTAATAAAACACCATCTCATAAAAGGAGGGGACTGGAGAAATTCACCTACACAGGTATCTTAATAATAAATGTCTTTTATACAATGGAGAGTAAAGGAAGGAAACATAAATTCTCAATCACATTTTATGCTAAAGTCCTATGAAAGATAAGCCTCACCTTCTATCCTCTTTTATTAGATAGGAGTTTGTGTGGGGGGTAAGGCCAAGGGTAATACCCAATCTTGACAAATAAATTTAAGCATTAATGTACAAATAGTTCCTGTAGTAGGATCTAACACCAAGGATGTGGCTAGACAAAGGCAGAATCACATTTAAGTTCATTTAAACAACTCTAGCTCAAACAATTAGCCTTTGCCAAGATATATAGCCTTATGACCAGACATGTAGGCACTATGCCATGTAGAAAAGTTAAGCCACAATCCTAAAGTGTTACTCTATAAAATTCTGGAATGTAGAATATCAGTACAGGAATGTGTCTTACTCAGTCCAATCCTTCTTTCTACAAAAAAATATCAAGTGATCATCTCATTCCTCCTTAAAAGTCTCTGGTCTTGGAGATCTCACTGCCATCTAAGGAGATGATGTAATTGATTGCTGTAGTTGCTGGAACATTATTTTTTGTACTGATCCCCACATCTACTTCTATTCTACTTGCATCAATGGAACTAGTTCTTCCTTCTGGAGCCACAGAAATGAATTTTAATACATGACAGGTCTTAAAATATATGAAAAGCACCTGTCATAACCACTTTAATCTTTTCATTGTCTGGCTAACCAGCACAGGTTCCTTTATATAACAGGTTTCATGTTCTCTGACATTCTACTTGCCCTTTTCTGGGCACACTGCATTAACTATCCTGATATGCTTCTCCTGAAACACAGAAGTCAGAAATTCAATACTCAGAGCTTACTGTGTTTTTTGATGTCTTTTCTCATTTTAGCTGCAGAAATGATTACTTATAAATCAATAAGAAAGAATGGGAATATTTCCTTTGAAATTAATCACAGGTCTTTTAGGATGCTCATGAAATACATTTTGAGAGCTTATTTCCAATTACTTCTTACAGGGTATTCATAGAAGTGATATCAAGAAAGTTCTTGGCTGCCATGCAAGAAATTTGCATTTAATGTAGGCTATAGAGAACCACTGAAGGATTTTGACTGGGAGAGAACTCAAATAAGATTTGAAATTTAGAATACATGTCAGAGGGAGTAAATAAATGCAAGTAAATCTTGCATTTATTAACTTGAAACTTTATGGAGAAGGAGTGGATAGAGATTTCTTGGTGACAGGCAGTCAGTTCATAAACAATAACAAAAATCTGTCAAGATTTGATGGACAAGTATATTTACAACATTCTGTGATGCTGTTCTCTTTGAATTCATTAACTTTCAGTATTATCTTGTTTAGACACATATTGTATCATATTTCTTATTTCCCTCAAATCTTTCTCCCCTTTTTATATTCCTAGTTTACAATAATAGCCACAGCACCTGGGCAGATTCTTTTCTCTCTTATCTCAAAATGTATTCTGCCACCAATTCCTTTTAAAAGTTCCTATGAATTTTCATTCAAGTTTTTCTCCTCCTATTCATTTACATTGCCATTACTTTTGTTTAAAGGCTTCATGAGGTCTTACTTGGACTGATGTTCCCCTTTTACTCCCTCTAACATGTATTCTACATTGCAAATCTGATTTGAGTTCTCCTGTCCCAGTTAAAATCTTTCAGTTGTTCTTTATAGTGTACATTTTTAAAAAGTTACTTGCATGGCAGCCAAGAACTTTCTTGATATCACCTCTGAATACCCCTGACTTCATTTTCCTTAACTCCTATAACATTATTTCCCAACATTCTCAATTTACTGTGAGTTTCCTCTAACTTTATATAAATATTGGTGATATTTCCACTCATATATCAAAATTTTCTGTTTTTTTTAGAGTATAGTCATGGAAGAATTAGGTACTTGTTGCCCATTGTTCCCATAGTAGCTTCTCTACTTTGTCACTAGACCATCTTCTTAGGATGCAGTAAATATCTGAAGTGAATGAACACATTAAATGTTTCTTGCCTGTCTTCCTTCTATGACTGAGTTCCATGAAAATAGGGATTTTTTTGTTTTTCTGTTTTTTCTGCACCTAGGAGATCATATATACTGAGAGATCAGTAAATGTTTGCTGAACAATGTTGTTCAAGAACAGTGAAGAATTGGAGTTTATTCTCCCAGGGTCCCAAGAAAATGTGGGAATTAAGAGAGCCTAAATTAAGCTTTATGGTAATGGGTCTTTCAAGATCTACTCTCAGGAGTAAGGCATATTGTATTTGTGTAATCCTGACTTTTTGAAATCCTGACTTGCCCTGCATATTTTGGTATAATGTTATAAGAGAAAAGAGATATGACCGTCATACTGGTCTTCCAGACAAGTTCAGCCTTTTAACATGAAGAGAAATTGGCCAAGGCACTTGATAACCTGAGATCTTATGAAGTTTCTACTACAGAATTCAGAACTTCATTTGCTAGAAGGCCATACTGTATTCATTAGAAGTGAAATTTATTAGATACCTTCTATGTGCTAGGTACTGGTCTACCTTGGAATAGAAAGGTAAATAAACATGATTACTTAAAGAGCTTTCAATATACTAATAAAGGAGGGGGAAAATATGTATAGGTTGGTCCTGTATAAACAGAAAGTAAAGGGAGGGCATACTAAGAAGAGAACATCAGAAACAAAAGCTCTGGTTACAAGGATATCTGCTATATTGTTACTTAGTTAGTCATCCAGTGCTTCTAGAAGACTTGATGTGTGGTAAAGAATAGTAAAAAAAAAAAAACCTGAAAAAGCAGGTTAGACCAATCTGTGGTGGAACCTAAATATCACCCTATGGCATTATACCTTCTGGTAATACAAAGAATTGGTATAACTTGATATGGTTTTCAAGGAAAGAAAGTTGCTGAATGAAAGAACCCTTGTGAGACTGGCAAAACAGGCAAAGAAGAAAGAAACTTGATTTCATACATGGTAAGAATGTGGGTTCAGCATTATAGAAAAGGGTGGAATATTTCCCTTGACATGAGGGCAATTATTCCAGAGAATGAAAGAAGAAGGAAAATGGGATTTAGTAGAGGGAAGACAGACCAAAGAAGAGAAAGCTGGGCAGGCTCAAAAGACTAGGAGAGACTAGGTCAAAGATAAACTTAGTGAAGATAAAATTCAGGGATGAGAAAGACAAGAATTTGGTAGGTAGACAGTAAGTCATGGCTAGAATAAATAATTCAGGGTTCCTGTTGGAAGTTTGGTAAAGTCATAGGGGTTCTTTGAAGATTTCTTTTTTGCAAAAGCTGGAAGAATATGTGCTAGGCTTCTGCTACCATAAGAACCTGAAATTTTTGTACATTTTCCTTCGGATCACCTACTCTCATACCCATAATGCAGACTCTTCCAAATACTCATGTTTCCAATTTCTCTTTGCAAGTTACTTGGGCATGGAATAAGAGTCCCATTTGCTTCAAGCATACTAAGATATTTTGCCCAGTGTTAATGAATTTTTCTCCCCTTAATTATTTGATCTAATTAAAATATCCATTTAATATGACTAGAATTAAGCCAATCATGGGACCTTGCATTTGGTGGTCCAGTGCTGTTAAATAGTACATGATCTCTTGCATAGACTGTAAGAAATTAAGAAATGTCAGACATTTGGAAAGATGTTTTTTACCTATTAACTATATAGCACTATTTTTTTCCCTCTGACATCATGAGGATCTCACTAGTAAACAGTAAGCTATAATTCCAATGAAAACACTAAATAGTTTTAATTAAATACTAGTAATGATAACAAATTTTATTATGATAATTATAGGATCAAAGAATTTCTTTAGAAAGAAACTTCAAAGTCATCTGTCTTCCCTATTCCGAGGCTTAACTCTCCTCCATTCACCTCTGTTCAAATGGCTATCTAGCCATGTGACATTCTTTGCTACTATGTTTGGATTTCTCACAATTTCAGAGGCTGACAAAGAAAAGGTCTTGTTGATCTAGGCATTAGACTAAAAACCCTGACACTATTAGAAAAAAAAGTATCATTTTGGCTCAGGAACCGACATCTTCCTTAAGACTCCTAAAGCAGAAGTAAAATAAAGAATCAATAAATGAGATGGCATCAAATAAAAAGCTTCTTTGCAACAAAGGAAACAATAAAAAGGCTCTCAGAATGGTAGAAAATCTTTACCATCTACACCTCAGAGCATTAGTCTCAAGGATATACAAAGAACTCAAAAAACTTAATACCAAAAATCCCCAAAAACTCAATAAATGGGCAAAGGAACAAAACAGGCACCTCACAGAAGAAATGCAAATGGTCAAGAAATATGAGAAAATGGTCAACATCTCTAGTAATGAGAGAAATTCAAATTAAAACTATACTGAGAGTTCATGTCAGTCAGAAATATATCAAGAATACAAGTCACAGTAAATGTTGGCAAGGATGTAGGGGAAAATATTCACTCATACATTGCTGGTGGACTGAAAACTGGTACAACCACTGCAGATAGCAGTATGGAGATTCCTCAGAAAACTTGGTATGGAACCATCATTTGACCCAGTTATCCAGTTATCCCATGCCTTGATTTATACCCAAAGGACTTAAAATCAGCAGACTACAGTGACACAGCAACATCAATATTTATAGCACTCAATTCATGATAGCAAAGCTATGGAATCAACCTAGGTGCCCTTCAACAGATAAATACAAAAAGAATATGTGGTATATATACACAATGGAATATTACTCAGCCTTGAAGAAGAATGAAATTGTGGCATTTGCCAGTAAATAGATGGAACTGGAGAATATCATGCTAAGTGAAATAAATCAGGAGTATGGTTGTGGCTCAATGTTTGAGTGCTTGGTTAGCATGTGTGAGGTCCTGGGTTTGATCCTCAACTCTGCATAAAAATGAATAATATAAAACTATTATGTCCATATACACCAAAAAATATTTAGAAAAAAATTAACCAGTCCCAAGAAATAAAAGGCCAAAGTACTCTCTGATATGTGAATGATAACTCATAACAAAGGAGAGTAGGGAGGAAAAGTATGGATGTTCACTGGATTAAACAAAGGGAATGAAGGGAAAGGAGGAGGGATGAGAATTGGAAAGACAGTAGAATGAATTAGACATAACATTCCTATGCTTATATATGAATACAAGACCAGTGTAACTCCACATCATGTTCAACCACAAGAATGGGATTCAAATTGGAATGGATTGCACTTCATGTATGTATAATATGTCAAAATACACCTTACTGTCATGTATATCTAAAAACAACAAATTAAGAAAAAAACTTTATGTGGACAAAAAAGGAAAAGGTCTTGTCTTTTTTATTTTTTAATGTTAGGCTGATATTATGCAACCAACAAGATTTCACTACTTGGTTCTAGTTTGATTCTTTGCCCTACTAAGTAGGTTATTCCTTCAAATATTTGAAGGGAACTCTCAGATCTCCCCCAGATCTTAACTTCTTTTGCCTAAACTTCTCCAGTAAATTTATGTATATTTCAAATGATATGTTTTCACATTCCATAAATCATTCTTATCTCTCTCCTTATTCAATGAATTCCAGTTTTACTTTTATGTTTTCAGGTGGTAGTCTGATCAGTTTAGAGAACAATTATGTGTACTGGGGCGTAATATTTTGATGATGCTAGATTTAATCATGCCTTTTAGAAGCCTTATCCTCTGCTGATTCATATTGAGTCTACTAGCCCAAACCTCAATGTTTTTATCTAGTATTCCTAGCAAAAACTGAAAGAAGGTATGTAAAGGGAGTGTGAGGATTTGAAAGTTGAATATTCTACATTATGACTACTCTCCTACCAGGTGTTAACTTGCTGTCTGAAGTTAAGTCAAACCATTTCTATATTTGACATTCTCTATAATGAAAGATGGCATTCTTTTACTTCACAAATACATGCCAGTTGTCCAAAACTTAGATGACTGGAATCATCTGGGGAACAATTTTATCTAAAATCTTATGCCTGTCCCACCCAGATGTACTGAAGGGATGAGATCAAGCATCTCTTAGTTTGGAAAATATCCCAGGTGATTCTAATATGTTTATGGTTATAAACTACTACTTTAGGGTCACTTAAAAATAAACATTCTAGTACTAACGGTATGAGAGATATTATGCAATCCTCAAGATTTCAGTCACACATACTGCTATTTAAAAGCAAGTACATAAACACAATTAAACATCATCAAGTAATTAAGTAGTTAATTTGTATAGTCACTTACCTTTAAATACTTGAATGGACCAGTGTCCTTGGAGCTCTGCAATGGACATAATGTCTCCTAAGGTTTGAATCAGGCCTATTATAGCAAGATTGACTTTTCTAGTTTGGGGGGAAGACCTTTTTATATGGGATATCTTGTTTTTGACCACTTTGACAGAATCTTCATGAAAAGCAAAGGCAAACCACAGCCTGTGGCAAAGATAACAGCATCAATGTCATCCTCTCTGGAGCCATCCTCAAATATGGCAGATGTCTCTGTGAATTCCTTCACATTTCCTTTCACTTTTACCAACACAGAAATTATATATTTGGCAGATCATCATTTACTGTTGGATGCTTGCTCAGAGCTCTATGAGTGCCGATAATGATGAAGAGGAGAAATGACTGAGAGAGGGAAAGAAGGGGAAAGAGAGAAATAATTCATGTAAGTAAATTTTTGCTTCAGTGGAGGTGGTTAAACAATATGTCAATGGTTTCCACTCACTCTACTAATGAAATTTGGAAAAGTTCTACTTTATACAAGTTCTACTTTATATCAGCTTTTCAGGGCAAAAACTGAAACCCAGAAGTCACTGAAAGGGGAAAGTACTGGAGAAGTGAAGGAAGAAGAGTTTTATTTGAGGAATGCTTATGTGGTTTCTTAAATAATACTAACACTCTGTGGTATCATAAGGCTATAGGCCAATAGTTTCTGTCCACATATCATTAAGTCTGGCAGAACTTGTCTGTTAATATTCTGTTCAGTTCCATTTCTAATTCCATAGGCCCAAGAGGTAGACTTAGAATTTCATTTCCCAAACTATGTAACAAATTACATCCATATAGCAATTTAGAATTTAAATTACATTTCCATTCATTAACTTGACAGTCACACAAACTCTAAGAAGGAGATAGGATAGGTGTCGTTATCTAGGTAGTATAGATGTGGAAACTGAAGTCAAGAGAAGTGAAGTAACTTGACCAATGTTAAACAGCCTAAGCCTAATATTTTAGAATTTCTATTAAAATAGTTTTCTATAAACTCTGTTGGGATACTTTGGACCTGTTAAGTAGTGTTTTCTAGAGACAGCATTGAAAACAACTGTAACAAAATAAGTATGTCAGTTTTCCAGTATCTTGGGTCTTTAAAAAAAAGTCTTAATTCAGTTTTTTAACAGTCTGAATTTCTGAATTTTAAGTCAGTAGGCTCTGACAGTCCTCATTCCATTATCTTCCTGGCCTAGCCTCAGAAATATTATATGTTTACAACTATACCTGATTTGTTGAATTTTATTTGCTTTGATTCTAACCTTTAGGAAGAATGTTTTCTGCATCCCAAACTCATTAATTCATTTTTCTCTCTAAACTTATTCCCTTTTACTAGGAGTACCAACATTTACATAGATGGCCAAGTCACAAAACTGTCTCATATCTGCTTACCAAGTCTATGCTCTTTATCTCTTAAAAAGGAAGATTAGCCAGAATAGTTTTGTTTCCTCCTTATCTCCCCTGAACTATGACAGTTGTCTTTATGGCTCTTTTTCTATCTGCCTTCTATATCATTTGCCTTAGAATAGAAAGACAAATAAAAATCATTTTAGGATCCTCAATTTAGAAAAGAAAATAAAAAACTAGAAAGAATATTATTGGATCAGGTACTGTGGTTTCTACAATACTTTTATTACAGATTTATTATATCACTCACTTGCTTAAATTCTAGACAAGTGCTCTGCCACTGAGCTAAATCCCCAACCTCCCAAACTTTTTATTTAGCAGAGCATACAAAAAGTTTCTTATCTGATAGACCTAGATATATATTCAACTACTCTTCTACCTTTGCCATATAGTCTAGATGTATTAGACTATGTGCAGGTCTCAGGCTACAATGTGCCTTTTGCTATTCTAAGATATTATAATTAGAATGCTACATGCTGACACTATTTGCCTACCTCTTATTATTTCATAACACCTCAATTTGTTTTGCAACTACAAAAGATATTCATGCTTAAATAACTAAAAGAAAATTTATTGGGAATCAGATTCCAAGTATCATCTCACTAATTAATTTCAAATTGCTGAGGCAATTTAGCAAGGCCGTAAGCAACTTAGTGAGACCCTATCACAAAAAATACAAGGGGCTGGGAATGTAACTCGGTTGGAAAGTGACTCTGGGTTCAATCCCAATACCTGAAGAAAAAAGAAAAGAATATTATTGGGACATCTTTGGAAATTTGAATATGCCAACATTTTAGATAATGTATTTTATCAATGTTAAATTTCCCAAATATGATAATTGTATTATGGTATATAAGGGAGTGCCCTTTTTCTTAGGTAGATATTAATGATTTTGACTTACTTTAAAAAAATGTTTGGATCTTCCTACCTTCTAAAAGGGAAAACAGAAAAAGCAAATATGGCCATATTTGATAGGTGAATCTAGGTAAAGGATATATGAATGTTCAATGTATTTATTATTGAACAGCTTTTCTGTAGATCTTCATTTCTCATTTTCAAAAATGAGAAATTATAAGAAAATCATTTAAAGTCAGTATATACAAATTATTTCACAATTGTCCTCCTGGCTGTATGAGAACCTCATTTTTTTATACTCTGCATCCTATGCATTTCTTTGTCATATTCTATTGTCTGTCTTCTCATTTTTATTTTTAAGGTAAGATATATTCTGAAGTCTTCCATTTGTTACTCATATTTTTCTTGGGCAAATTACTTAGTTTCTCTTAGTTTCAAACTTTTTAATCTGTAAAATGGACATAAAAAAAGGTACAGACCCCCAGGAACATTTGTGAGGGTAATGAGATAATACATATAACTCATCACTGTGCTTGTCTTTAAAAACTCTTCAAAAAAGTTAAGGTATTATTTGTATTATCATGTCTTTTCTCTCTGTATTTCATGCCCAATATAATGCCTTGCTCACAAAAGGTGCCCCATATTTTTTGACTGACTGAATGATGCACTGCCCTGTACTACCTTTTTTTGTTGTTGGGCACAATATAAAAAGAACTGATACCTGACAGAATAAGAGAATGGTTAATGCCAATGAGAATAAGTGACAGAAATCCTTTAGACCAGCAGATCTTGGTCTTCTGTGGTTGATAAGGTAAAAATTGAATTTCAAATCTCTGAGTTGTCTTAATGTATGGGTTGAGATAGATCTGTTAGCCTGTGTGAACAATCCTTGTTCTTGTATCTTAGCCATCACCAACTCCATTCCCATCCTGAGAACATACCTGTGTTTAGGCTTCAGGCCAAATTTCAAAATCAAGTCTTTGATTCATACTTTTTCCAAAAATTTACTTGTTAATGCTTGGCCATATATCTTTGATATAAGATGTTTAAATTGAGAAAAGTATAATATATTAAAAGGATTTCTATGGTTCCCCTACATGATTCAGAATCCAAGCTCCACTCCTGCTGCAAGGAATACCAAAGGCATGGAATATATTGTTTACTTTCATCATTCTGGTTCACAATGTGAAAGCACTCCCACATTATTTAAGATTAAGTTCAAACTCACTAGTGTGGAATTTTAGTTGTGTACAATCTTTTTAAAAAATTTCCTGCCATTTTCCTTCCCAAACTATCCAAGAATATATCTCACTGTGATCCACCACTGTTTTTGTTTAAAGATAATGTGCTTGAAAAGTTCTCCTCTTTTAAATTCTCTTCAGCCCATTTATTTTTAAGATCCAGATCAAGTTGGCTTCCTCTATGAGAACACCACTGACCTTTAAGGCTGACAATTCTCTCTCCATCCTCTGAACTTCACTAGCACTTACCAACTATAGGACTCATTAGAAATCATGGAATAGTTTGGACTCAGTGGCACATGCCTATAATCCCAGTGGCTCCAGAGGCTGAGGCTGGAGGATCATGAGTTCAAAGTCTGCCTGAGCAATTTAGCAAGGCCCTAATCAACTCAGTGAGACCCTGTCTCTAAATAAAACATAAAAAGGGGCTGGGGAAGTGTCTCAGTGAGTAAGTGCTGATATCTATATGTTTTTGGAAAGTTCAGATTGCTTCTTTTCTTTTTCCACTTGAGTGGCAAAAAGAAAACTCACCCACCATCCGATTAAGTAAAAATTTTTAGTTACCATAATGTGCCTTCCTTTGTATGAGAACATGGCATTCCTTATGGCCAATGGATAATTCACACTCTCAATATTGCATTTACACAACATCTTCCAGCAAATACCTGGTGTTCATCAAATCCAGGGAGAGGCTAACTAGGATTCTTTAAAAAAATGTTTTTTGTAGTTGTAGATGGACAGTATGCATTTGTTTTATTTGTTTATTTTTCTGTGGTGCTAAGGATGGAACACAGTACTTCACACATGCCAGGACAGCACTTTGCCACTGAGTTACAGCCCCAGCACTAACTGGGATTCTGAGTGCAGCATGAAGCAGTGAACTTATTCCTTAGTATAAAGCCAACTGAATAGTGGAACTCTAACCAGTAATCAAGCCCCTCCATTAGCATCAACCATGATTCCAACTGAAATAATGCAAGCAAGTCTCATATTTGCCATTGCTACTGATGGGCAATGTGCAGCCATCCATACTTTGTTGAGTCTACCTTCTTGATAAGACTGAAGATAGAATGAAGCAAAGTAAACCATTGACTCAAACCTGCTTGGCTGTGTAGTTAATCTCTGCAAAAAGATCTTCTCCAAAATTCCCAACAATAATACTCTTTTTCCAGTCAATGCTTCTGGGTTTTTATAGTCTCAACTATGGAAGTACTGTCCTTTGAACTTCTCAATTCCTGCAAAAGAACAGAAAATAATTTTTAATGATAGTTTATATGATGGATATCATTTTTTAAATCATTCTTTTGTAGAATTTAAAGTTGAAGAACATATTCTTCATATGATCTCCCTTTATTCAGCTATTCTTGTCATTCTGAATACTTTTGCTTATTTTTTCTTCCATAGCCCCAGAATAGTAACTTGATTCCTTTATCATAAGTAGTTTGTATTTTGTATTTGCAAACTCACAAAACCAAACTGCTTCAGAAAACTGCCATTCTCTTTTGTCTTTTCATTCCCTTAGATACATACTCCCATTTCAATTAGAGTATTTATTTTTCTGTATACTCTAGGATATACAAAAGTGAATTAAAAAAAAAAAAAAGAATATTCAGGCCCCAAACTAAAACTAAATTATTCAAGCTTTCATTTAACACTTAGAAACTCAATATTTCTTTGTTTTCTCAATCACTAAAAAAATTCATGTCTGAACCAATGCTGTGTAAGAGTTCCACAGTCTTCCTTTTTGATCCTTAAGGAGATCAAAGTCATTGTGAAACTCTACAATCATGTTCTATTTACAGAAATACATAGACCATAACCTTCTATTCCTTAGTGTCAAAGGCATGGCTTAAGGGTCAACCTCCTTTCTGGTAGGTCACTCACCTGGAAAGCTTTCCAGGGGTAAGTGAGCATTAGTGTGATGGCCAGTGCAAACCATGACTCCATCAAAGACATGAACTTTCTTTCTCCCTTTACACTCAGTGACCACCTCCCATTGGCCTGAACTAGAGAAATCAGGCCTCTTCTTCACACTGTACACAGTGGTCTGAAAGAAAAGTAACATACACAAGGGATGGTAACCATAGCCAGTACAGTGTATATCTTCCTAGACATGACTTATCTTGCAAAATGTTACACAAAATGTTGATACCGCAGGTGCCATCACATCATTAGGGTCCTTGCAAGAATATTTGATTTTCATACTCCATAAAGAACAGTTTAGTTTTGTTTGAGGTTGTGGTCTGAATGAGAAGACTTCTATAAAGCAGAGAAAGTAAAATGGAGTTGACAGACTAATGTACTCTCCTTGCCTCTAGAAAAGTAGGATTTGTAAGGATTTTTACTCTCTGCCTTAAGGCATTGTAGCACCTGAATAAATCCTGAATTTCTCCTGCATTTCTGTGACACTCTGTGCACTAAACACCTATTCCTCCACTAACCTCAGACATCCCCAAACTCTCTGATGTCTTCTGATACCCAAATCCTGTTCTCTTTTACTAACCTCAAACATGTGACTCTGAGGTTCCCTTCCATGTTAGAACAGGAATATATTTCAGTGGCTCTTATTTTGTTTTATAGTAATCTCTCTTTGCCTTTTACATATGCCCACTTTACAAGTAATTATAGAGAAAGAGGCTGTGAGATACAGAAATCAGTTGTATAACTTTTAGTTTTTCAAAAAATAAAAGCAATAAATATGGGTTACTCTGCCAGCATAAGGAAACATCAAGAATGCATTCCAATGAGCTTCTAAGGTCTTGGCTATAATGTCTTGGTTGAATAATAGAGACAATAAGCCTTAACCATCCTGTACTATTTATAGTTCCTGTCATGTGTTTTTACACAAGCTGTTGCTTCTACTTGGATCATCCTTTTATTCCTTCTTCATTTGGTAGACTCCTTTCTACTCAAGACCCAGCTTGGACATTATCTTCTCTAAAAATCTTTCCTGGTACTTGATTCCTCCTCCCTGATGGGTTAAATATCCCTCTTCTGAGCTGCAATGTATAGATCTCTATAGTACTTATCACTTGGTTTATTACTTATATGTATAATAATAATTTTCTTCATTTTTCTGTGTCTTTAAACACAGTTACTTAGTTAAGTTACTTATTTCTTTTGTTTTTGCATCATCACTGCTTAGTACAGTAACAAACTTGTTAAAGAACTGTCACTTAGACAGGTCAGAGATGCACCACTGGGCTTTAATGACTGACTTTGGAAATTGTCACAAGATATTACCATTTTATTATTGTTGACAAACAGAAAAAGGTGGAAGGTTTGGGCCAGGTGATTTATCTGTTTATGGTCAGGATTATAAATTATGTGAAAATCACAGCAGACTTTAGAGAAGGAAGGAACCAAACCAAAAACCATACAGTACAATCATCTTCTTTTACATATTTAGAAAATTATGACAAATTCAAGTTGAGAAACTAACTCATCTCAGGTCACAAGTTAATTAGTGGTAAGAACAAGGGCCAGAATTCAGGGTTTTTTTTCTAATTTGGTGTTCTACTCTCTCCACCGGATTTAACTTCTTTGCTTCCTCAATAACTTCCCAGTCACTAGGTACTTCACCAGGTTGTCTTGGTGATAACAAAAAATAATATATTGAAAAGTGCCTCAGAAAGTATAAAAGAATAAAGTAATAGTGGAAAAGTTGTGGAACCAGAAAGATTTAAAATTCCCATTCCTATTCATTTCCCTCATTTCCTTTATTATAAGCAGAGTGTGAAATGAAGATAATGAAAATAATAGTTGCAGGTATCTTTCTGTATCCATAGCCAAAAGATATGAGAGACTTTCCCAGTGGTATTTTAGAGAGAGAACAAAGAGTGGAGTCTTTGTACTTGAGCATATCAAGCTTATATTTGCACATAAGCACTGGTTAATTAAACCACCTTATTCATTTACTTGATGAAGAACTTCAAACACAAAGACACATGAAAAAACTGCCTACCTTGAACTGGATATACTTTAAAGGTTGAAGTCTTTGGTATACATTCTGAAATACTCTAGGACCTGGAAATTGTGCATGAAGTTAAGATAATGATCTGGGATGCTATAGTCACTGAAGCACATCATCTCCTTAGAAGTATTGATGATCACCAATTTGTAAATACTGACTCTCCCTTCTTCAGGACTTTCCTGCAGCAAATTAGAAGTTCATGGCAACTTGAGAACTAATTTCATGATTTACAAATAGCCAGTGAACAGTTGAAAATTTCCTGAAATAAATGCCAATTCAAACAAATGACACAAATACACCACCTCCACACATCTCCCAGTACTTGTACCTCTGTGTAGTTCCTTTCCCTTGAATCTCAGTATCTTTATGACTTGCTTTTGACCAAGAGTATACAGTTGAAATGGAACTGAATGACTTTCAATACTAAGTTTTAAGTAGTCTTGCAGCTTTCACCTGGGTGTCTTAGAAGACTCACATTGGTGGAACCCAGCAGCCATGTAAGAAGTTAGCTTTTGTAGCTGTGACCCAAATATCTGAAAATGAAAAAGAATTTTTTTGACTCATGGATTCAGAGGTTTCTGCTCCACTGCTTTTGACTTCAGGCAAGGTGAAAATCATGGTGGAATAGTATGGCAGAGGAAAGCTTCTATGCTCATGGTAGCCAGAAATCAGGGGTTGGGGGAAGAGGCCCAGGACAAGATAGAGTCCCCAAGTGTAATCCCCCCTGAATACATGATCTGCTTTTCAACCATGTCCCACCTGCCTACAGTTTCTACCACTGCCTAGTAACTTATTCAGCTGTCAATGAATTAATCCATTGATAATATCAGAACTCTAATAACTGAATCACTTTCCAAAAGACCCATTGCTGGACAATGCTGCATTGGATACCAAGACTTGAACACCTGGGCTTTATGGGGATATTCTAAATATTTCCTATAAAAACTCCAACTACATTGAGACCACAATACTGTTAGGAAGCCAAACCTAGCACATGGAAGAAAATATCTAGGATAGAGAAATATTCAAATCCCCTACAGAAATTCTAGTTATCCCACCTAAATTTCTAAACATGTGAACGAAGTAGTCACATCAAATTCAGTCTTAGCACTCATTGGATGGCAATCACAAGAAATTCCAAGTGAGAACTTTCCAGCTGAAGGAATAAGTCTCAAGAATTTTGATATATATTGAGACATTGCTCTCAAGAAAATGTACTAAGTCTCTTTCCAGTATAAGTTATTTACCCCATTGTTATTATTGCTAATAACAGTCATTTAAATGAGTTAAAATGAGTTAGATTAAAACATACTAGGGAGAGTATAAGTTAGTACAATATTTTCTGAGTAATTTTGCAATGTATATAAAAATCCTTGAAATTTACATAGCCTTTTAAAGAAATATTCAGACTTGTGAACAAAGATTATTGTTAAAGATGTTACTGTCAGCATTATTCATAAAATAAAAAGAAAACAAGTTAAATGCTTAAGAAAAAATAACTGAAATTTGAGAACCACTGTTCTAGATGTTTGCTACCCAAAGTAAGGTATGTGGACCAGCACAAAGAGGATCACTAGGGACATTGTTAGAAATGCAGAATTTTAGGCCCCTCCCTAGACTTATTGAATCAGAACTAACATAACAAAATCCTCAACTGATAGAGATGCACATGAAAACTGAGAAGCACTGGTTCAGATGACATTAATCCCTAATTCAGTGTCTTTCTTCCTACAACAAACTTTTTGCTTCCTCAAAAATTTCCAACTAATTACTTCATGGGGTTAAGGTGGTAATCCAATAAAATAATGCAATATGAATCCAGCCTATTATTCTGTCACTGAAACGTCACAAACCACAGGTTTTCAAATCTATTATTTTAAATTCTTTTTGATTATAGAAAATCACCTTAACCAATTTGAACCCTCTCCTTCCTTTGTATTACAGAAATTCATAAATATTAGGAGAGTGGGTATTACAAAACATTAAATAGCCACAAAACAGAGTGTTGGATTTGTCCACATTCAGGATTATTTTCCTCCCAATTCTTATTAAAGAATTATTTAATCTAGGAATCCAAAATTGATCATATTCATTTGTCTGCCCCATAATTATTTCTTTTTGACTGCTAATAAACTTTTCAGGAGTCTCCTTTCAAGTCTTTTCTTATTTATTTTACCTATTTTAACCAAAGTATTTATTTAAGGTGTGGTTGTGACTATATCTCTGCCCTAATTAACATTTTAACTGTTCACATTTCCTATATTACCTAGCAGAGAGTTTTATTGGGACTCCAGATTAACACAACCAGAATTTCATGAATGGGCTGACATTATTTTTTGTTAATGTTCTCCCAGTGATTAATTCTTAAATATGTAGCAAAAGTGGACAAGTATACCCTTTTAAGTGTTTTTTCAATCCATTTATTGTTTTATTCTCTTTTTTGCCTTTTTTTGAGAAAGGAGGAGTTATAAAATTTATTTAAAAAAACATATTTCTTTAAAGGGTGTATATTATTTAATTTTCTGATTAAACAGTAACAGTTACTTTTATATTATATTGCACCCACATGACATCTATTTGTTTATCTGTCTATACTTTAAAACTTTATTATGTGAAATAGTTATCTAATCATTAGCAACAATATCACTTAGGGCTTGTCAGAAATGGAGAATTTTGGTATATGCCAAATTAATTCATGAGAATCTCCAGCAATTATGTGTACATTAAAGTTTGAAAAGCACAATTTAGCATGCTTTAATAATTTTTAGATATGCAGTTTGACTAAAAAAATCAAGATTATTTTATAGCATCAAGTACTTATTAAATCCTTAGCATTTTGAAAGAAATTTATTAACTTTTCAAGTAATTTCATTCATAAGGTATCATCAAAATAAACTGATATATATATTATATCACAACCTACTTTCTACCATCAATCTTACTCAATGTTAATGAAGAGATCAAGAATTGATTGAAATTAATGTCTTGAGAACTCATATAATTATTAGAAAGTTTTCAGCTGTACAAGGAGGAGACAATACCAGTTTGGTAGGTGGAACATGATCAGAAAATAGAAATGGTGGTGTCAGAGAAAACACTTGTTTGGCAGATAGAAAAATGAAAGAGGAATCATTATTGGAAAGTGCAAGTGGTACTACCTGAGAAGAAAATAAAAATATACTGAATCCCAGGAAATTGTCACAAAAAATAGAAACCCTGAATTCCCAGTGTTCTTATTGGACACCTACCAGTGGAGGTGCAATTTCAAAGGGCTTAGATCAATTCTACATATGAAATCTCTAACAAATTATAAAAAAGTTTTGGGGGATGGAGGGACAACTACACTCCAAATAATGATCATGGGACTGATAGCGAAGTACATCTCAGGAAAAAGTTCTCAAGGTAACCACAAGAAGCATGCAGAATATGTTCAGTCCATTAAAGGATGTTTATAATATCTTAGTCTCCATAGTTATGTAACTGATAAATGTGAAAAGGAAGGTCTATACCTTCATAAATATTCTTAGCAGCCACTCAGGACAGCTTCTGTCTCAGAAATCCATTTATTAAACCTAAATATATTGGGTAGGAAATATATTCCAGGCATCATTCTTGGTTCTAGAATATAATAATGAACCATATTGGTATGTCTGTGTTAAGAAAAGTCAGAGAAGGCAGAGCATTATGATAAAAGTTTATTTTTTATGGAAGCAGTTTATAAGGTGTTGAAATTTTGCCCAGAGGATAATAAGAAAGAAATCCCCATGCTGTATATTCAGCAGATTTTAACTTCAAATCCCTTTAGAGTTTAGAAACCACAAAACTGATAATCAGCAGAATAATGGCTACACTCCCAACATCATCCCTGCCTCAATTGATTTCACAGCTGTTCAGTAATTGCCAAACCTGGAATAGCATCCTGACTAGGATGCTTAAGGAGACTCAAAATGTGGGGTCTCACTCTAGGTATGAATAATAACTGACATGTAACCATATGCAGAGTTGTCACTTTTATAAGCGATTGATGTAATTATTCATTCACTTACTTCCTATGATCACTGTACAAAGTGGGTATTACTAGTATCCCTTCCTAAAGATTAAAAAAACAGTGGGCAGAGAGGTTTAATGATTTGCCCAAGGTGATACATCTTGTAAATGACAGTCTCTGAATCTGAAACAGTGTTTTTAACCTGTACACTAGGGTGTGACTGGATTTCAAGAGTAGAATTTTCTGTTACTAAAAACAAATTAACAGGGTTTTGAGCCCATATATGATTATGAAAAAGGTATAGGGATTTGCTAAGGGGATTTATTTTAGATCTGAATAAGTCTATAGTCAGAATTAATTCCCAAAATGGAACCAAGATAAAACACATTTGTTCAACTAAGAAATGTCATAAGGCCACTTTTAAGTAGTTGGCCAACACTGTGTTAGTTTTTATCATGTGAAATATATCTGTGACATCTCAATTCCATTCACTTGTTCAGAAAATGAGTTTAAAAGTAAACCAAGTTATAGATCAATGAAGGTGAATGATACTTTTTGGCACTTAGTAAGCATACCATTTAAATAGATGATATTGTCAATGGTTCCTAACAAGTTGCAGGGTTGCAAATGCATATTAAAACAATTTAACTTTAAAACTGAGTATGTGTAAGGACAAGAAAGCCCATTTGCTGGTGCCCTTTACCCTCTTCTGGAAGAAAAAGGACTTTGAATTTCTCAAAGCAAGAAGTTCACAGCAAACAATACTATCAAATTTTATACCTAATTCAAGAACAAGAAATGTCAGAAAAATACCTGGATTTTTTTTTTAATAAAAATGTAATGTTGAAGATTGGAGGAGGGTATTTCTGGAAGGAGTTGTTAGCAGGCAATTCTACCTCATTTACCTTAAAGACATATCAGAAGCAACCACTCTACATTTTCTAATCCCTATATTTTCTAATCCATTTGTGCTTTCTAATATTTGTTGTTCTGTTACTCTTCCTCCCTGTTTTACCAGATTGTTTTCTTTTTCTGAAAACAGAAAAACTAATGAAATGAAAATGTTGTCTGTGGTTTTCATAGACAGTATAAAAGGAAAAAAAGGGACATCTGCATTACATTTTGCAGCCAACAGAAGTACACAGAAACCCTGATAAAATGTAGGGTGGGGGGATGTTAAGAAGTCAACAGGCAGAATTTTATCAGGTTTAGTTACTATCAAGCTCTCATATTACCTAACATGAGATAAAGTGTTGCATGCACCCATCTACAAGGAGGGATTCAAGTATTAAGGGACAAGGAGATTTACCTGATTACCTACAAAGCCCTCCAATGTCATCAGTCCTTTCAAAGCAAACAGATTCCAAATCTTCATCCAGGCAGCACTTTGCAGAAGAGAGCCCACAGGCTTCACTCCCAATCACAGCAATTATTTTCTTGGTCATGGTCTCCAGAGGTCTTCACCTGGCTATGGCAATGCCAATTTTCCTAAAGAAAGAATGACAAGAGACAGAAACCATAAATCTGTCAACAGTTTTTAAAAAAGACAGTTGCCATGACACTCAAATAAATGCTGTAACAAGAGGTGATTTTGCGAAAGTCAGATTTGGTTGCCCTCTTCAGAAGGAATCTCCTGCACAGGCTAGGGCAGTCCTGTTGCCTGCAGGACTCAGAACTGAGAAGCTCCATAGTATTATCTTACTGTTTCCAGAAACACCTGGCCAATTCTTCAACTGTGATCTGGAAGTTAATCTGTGTTTCTGTTGTAATAAAAGAAATATAAACTACAGAAGTACAAACAGCAGCAATAGTTGATGGGGATGCACTGTTCTGTCCCACCTCCTTTCAGCCAATACTCATTGGCAGCAATTCTCCCTCTCTTAATGGGAAGAAAATGTGGAGCAAATCTGCATTGAGCAGAATATAAAAACAAACAAAAATCATCTACAACTTCTGTAGTTTTCAGCTGCTGTTATAGGCAGTGCCTTTTTACTCCCTCTGGAGACAGAATGGTCCTCTAAACTCTTTTGCTTCCCTACTCTCCACATTCACTTTTAACTTCTGCTTTTCCCTTAAAGTGACAAACTCCTACTAAAACAAAACTGTCAACAACTCCCAAGCAAGCTTGATAGAAATGCCAAAATACAGAACACCTTTCTTTCAGGAAATCTGTTCAAACAAGTGATCCTACTCTTTTCTTACCTCCTCCCCACCTCATGGACTTTATCTTCAGATCCACACTACTGGTAGAATTTACTTTAAAATCCCCATGCATGTTTTAAACTACTTTTAGATGAACTATAGCTGTTTTAATTTCAAATGCTTTTAAATATGGTTACAAATAGATCTTTGGCTTGAATAATTATTTTACTCCATCAGGAAGATGCCTGTCTTGGACCAATCAATATATGGTCTGAATTATATAAAAACATAGGAAGCACACAATGGGGAACACATAGTGTCCACATCACCTATTGGGAGAATGAAAGAAAAGAGGATCAAAGGTGGAGTTGTTTGTGTGTGCATAAATATGTGTATATATATATGTATATGTATATTTATATATGTATATGTATATATTTATATATGTATTTATATATGTAATAAAAAGGAATGTTTTCACTTTGGTTGCAGTATGAGAGAATGAATCTGGGGCACTTACGTACTGAGCCACAACCCATTATTTTTCATTTTGAGACAGGGTCTCACTAAGTTTCTTAGGGCCTCACTACTTTTCTTAAGCTGGCTTTGAACTTGGGATCCTCCTGCTTCAACATCCTGAGACACTGGGATTACAGGTGAGAGCCACAGCACTGGGCAGAATGTTTTAAATTTTTGATGTGGTTCTGTCAAAAGTTATTCATTAAAATACACTAATCTTTCAATGGACACATCAAGATAACCTAGTAAAGTAGTTCTTATTTTAAAAGAGCTGCTATTTAATTTTGCTCTGTGTTCTCTTCTCACTTTGTCCTGCAACACTTCCACTAAAACCTTTATTTAACTAGTGTCTGTCCTCACAGATTACCATCAAAATAGTGCCTTTTGTCACCAAGTACCTTTCCTTATGTCCAATTCTACTTTCTCCTATAAAGATAAAGCAATGTTCTTTTTTTCATTTACCTAAATCTTTGAGATTTTAGAATAATTAGTTTCCCAATCCATCCCTCCTAAGACCTATGGTAGTGGAAGGCCCAAGGAATACTTAAGAACAGGACATCTTATCTACAACCATCCAGTTTCTATTAAACTGGAATGGTCAGGTGTTGGAGAACACAGATGGCATTCTTTCTGTTAATACATCACCAAACCACAAGGAGCTACAACTGAATCTGAAAGTGACAACTGCATGTCACCCAGACATGCAATTCAAGTTGGGTGCAGTAGCCATATGGGTTTGGAGCTGTCATCTTTGGGGTAGAAATGAGCATATCAAGAGCAGTATTAACCTTGAATTTTAGTGGCTAGACAAGAAGCAGACACTGCTAGATACTCAGTAAAATATTTTCTCCTCCTCTTACAATATCATTTATCCCTTTGGAATGGGACTGCCCAAAGAAGAACTGTATTTTTCTGGTTCTCCTTTAAGCTATGTGTAAATTTATGATCAAGTTATCACCAAGGAACATAAGAGGAGCAAATGTGAGCAAATTCTACTTAACCTGTGAGGAGTATACTATTTTGAAAATATTAATAGCACACAACAAACATAAAAAATGTTCAGCATCTGTGGTGAGCCGCCTCACCACCATGATAAGATGGCACTGGTTTCCTGAAGTGCTTTCTAGGTAAACAAGCCCATATTTGGTTAAGCTAACTGTTGCAAATGGGAGCACCTATGAACATAGGCCAAGTGGCAGGAGTAGATTGGCTATTGCAAGAGTATAAAAGTGTATGAATTCAGCTCAAGAGGGAGAAGAAGAAAAACCATGGTTTTATAATATTAAGGTCCTGATTAAACTGCTGAAGGAAGATTCCTGTGTCATGCTTTCTTGCGGGCGAGGGACACGACAAGTGGTGCCGAAACCCGGGAATCAGAACTTTCAGTGGTCAGGGGGTGCACCGGTTAATACCACAGGTAAATGGGGTCTGTGGACTAGGATTTAATCGACTTTGTATAGTCGATCAGCAAAGGTTAGTC
Source organism: Sciurus carolinensis (assembly GCF_902686445.1). NCBI lineage: Eukaryota > Metazoa > Chordata > Mammalia > Rodentia > Sciuridae > Sciurus > Sciurus carolinensis. The sequence goes on along the minus strand of NW_025920125.1, from coordinate 1,280,375 downwards.
TGTGGACTAGGATTTAATCGACTTTGTATAGTTGATCAGCAAAGGTTAGTCTGTGGATTAGGATTTAATCGACTTTGTATAGTCGATCAGCAAAGGTTAGTCTGTGGACTAGGATTTAATCGACTTTGCATAGTCGATCAAGAAAGATTTAATTGACATCGATCAACAAAGAAAGATATTTTGTTTTCACTTTCATTCTGCTTGCTCTAAATGCTGCTTTCATTATGGGCAATTCTCCATCTAGTTCATTAGTACAGCCTTTAGATTTTTTGTTGCGCTCTAAAGAGCTCAAGGTTAAACGCAGTACTTTAGAAACATTCCTTGTAAGAACTGATAAAGCAGCCCCATGGTTTGCTGTCTCCGGAAGCTTGACTCCTGCTAGCTGGGATAAGTTGGGAAAAGATTTGGATTTCCTTCAGGAGCAGGGACAATTGGAGAAAGGAGTGAAACATAGTGCAGGAGAGCAGGTTTATGGAACTATTCCAAAGACGAGACTGTACCCAGATTTAAAAGCCCTTAGAACACCAGAAGATACAGGGGAGTCAGAATCAGACGGTGATGAGAAAGTGAAAGAGCTAACGCAGCACTTACGGAAGGTGAAGATAAAAGAAGGGGGAACTAAGAGGCAAAAAGATTTTAGACAAAAGGACTATGAGGAAGAACAGAAGCCAGCTCTGGCCTATGATCCTCCCCCGTATGTGGGAGGGGTTCTGAGCACGGGTAGAACTTTTAACTCTGCAGCTTGGAGGGCTGCCCATGTAGAGTTGAGGTTTGCCTGTCCTGTATTCCAGGACAATGATGGGGGAAGACATCAGGAACCCATAGAATTTAAAACGATAAAGAATATAGCAGAATCTGTCCGCACTTATGGTGTGGATGCTGCTTTTACTATCGCCCAAATAGAGGGGCTCAATAGATTCTGCATGACCCCCTCGGACTGGGCCAGTTTAGTGAAAGCTTGTGTTTCCCCAGGTAAATATTTAGACTGGAGAGCCTTCATGTTAGAGGGGGCCAATGAACAGGCTGCACACAACAAAGCTATGGGCAAACCTGCCTGGGATGTGGATATGCTTCTGGGGCAGGGTAGATTTGCCAATCAGCAAACAGGCTTTCCATTAGAGGTTTATGAACAAATTAATAAGATCTGCATTGCTGCCTGGAAAGCACTTCCTAATAAAGGAGAAGTGCGAGGTAACTTAACAAAAATTGTCCAAGGCCCCACAGAAGCTTTTTCAGATTTCGTGGCTAGAATGGTAAATGCAGCAGGGAAGATCTTCGGGGATGCTGATGTAGCTATGCCTTTAATTAAACAATTAGTATATGAACAATGTATAAAAAAATGCAGAAATGCTATTAATCCATTTAAAAGCAAAGACATAGAGGCATGGATGAAAGCTTGTAGAGAAATAGGTGGCCCATTAACAAATGCAGGCTTAGCCACTGCCTTCCTTTGCATGGAAGGACTATTAAAGGCTTTATTAAAGGCTAATGGAGCACCTTTAGAGGTTTCCTCAGCTAGGAAGTTTTTAAAAGCTGTAGAAGACAAAGCCCCTTGGTTTTTAGATAAGGGCTTGTTGGATCAAGAAAAACTATCACAAGAGACAGAAAAAGGCCCCCCTCCTGATCCCTTCCATGCAGCTCCATGGCCACCTAGGGAGGGAACACCCATGTCCTTGAAGTAGTCCTCCCCCTAGGCAGAGATCTCAGCAGCTCCATTCCTCAAAAGTAGTAAGAAATAATGTTTTGTGATTTTCTGCATTCAAACCTAACCTGATTTCTCAACCAGGAAGAAAAAGGGTTAAAAAGTCCTGGGTGATCCTCCCTCCCCCCTGCCTGGCCTTGCTGAAGCCTGCATTGAAATGTAAACTGCAACAGTCTCAGCGGGAAAGAGGGGTAACCTGAAGATAAGAAAAAGAAAACAAAAGGGTGTCTGTTTTAAACTTCTGGACTGCTACACAGAACTAATTCATTTTCCAGGATTCTTGTTTTGTTTTGTTTTTCTTTAATGCTGTATTTTTGAGCTCATAATTTTGATCTTGCATACCTAGCTTAATGATTTTTTTTTCTTTTTGATCAGTTCTATTTTTTATTCAACTAAAGTTTTTGAACATCTCTTACATTGCAATGGAGATTCACCTATAATGTTACAAGGCCTTTGATTTTGTGTTATTTGTATGTCGTGCTGTCTGGTGTCATGTCTTGTCTACATCAAAACTGAGTGCTCCTAAAATTAAAATTTAAAAATGGATCCAAATACTTTTATTCACGTGATTTAAAAGGGTTCAATTTAAATTGAGTAAACTAATAAAAGTGAAATGTCTTTAAAAATAACTTGCAAGTCTCTAGGTGGTCAAACTAATGAAATGTTAATGTTAAACAATGTCTAATATCAATTGTTTCTAGGACTTTTCTTCAACAGGAAAGAGACAGCAAATACTGTTCAGGACACCTGCCTGCTTTCTTGGTTTTTACAGAATAAGTGAATTAGAGTTAACATATATGGGATTACTCAAATGTGTTTGTAGAGACATCTGATTAATTTGCAAAGTTAAAATACTAATTGTTAAATAACATCAAGTACTCTTAACTCCTCAAATTCCATGGAGTATCATACTTAAGCATTATTGGTGTTTTCATAGGTTGATAAATAAAAAGGGTTTAAACTTGCTTTGTGTCATCACTAAACTAAAAACAAGGTTACTAAAAGTTATGTCTTAACAAGTACAATTCTATATACAAAGGGTTCTAAAGGTTTCAACTGTGTTTCAGTTAGAGTACTATAAACAACAAAGTATTTTATCTTGTTAAAATGGTGTAATTTATCTAAATTCAGAAATTTCATAAGAGTTGTTTCAGAATGTGAACAAAAGGAGGCCAACACATATATAAAAAAAAATAAAAGGTTCTAAAAATACAACTATATTTAGTAAAGAACAAAATCTTTCTGGATAAGAAAGTGTTATATAATAAAATACATAAGGGTCTAAGTAAATGCTAAAAAATCTGTGTGTAAGTGAAGGGCAAGTCTCAACAAGTCTGTGTGTAACTAAGTTGGTTATGTGTATGTGAGACAGCTAAAGCTATTAAAGATTTTTCCTAAGGTGAAATACTAATGTGTTCATATAAACCAAAGCTTAATCTATATGGTAAAATGACAAGGATTTCTTAAAAACACTAATTTACTCTTAACTTTGTGTCTATTAAGTTTTTTTTCTTTAGACCAATTAATCTTAAAAATTGGGGTTTATACAATTATTGTTAAACAACTGTTAGAGTATCATACTGTGTTACAAAGTCTACATTTTTCTTAAAAAGCAATCTAAATTTGGTGAGAAAAAAGTGTCAAGGTAATTGTGAAATGGTTTCTAGTTGTATATAAAATGTGTTCATATTTTTCAGGTATACAAGTTTTTAAAGCAGGAAATTTATCAAACTGTGCTATTCTCCAGATTAAACTTGTCTGTAATGGTAATCTTAACCTTATAAAGAGTAAATTTTAATTGGAGATTTATTTCTATCATTTAATGTTCTATTATGGGACATATTATCAGTAAGGTATATGTAACATTGGTTACTTATTTCACTGAGATAAAAATTTAAATGTAAATATATATCTAAGAGTTAGTGACAGCCTGATTTGTTTAAAGGTTCATATTGTAGAAGGTAAAAGCATTTTGCTACACAAAAGAAAAGTTAAAAGCTCTCTCAGCCTTTCTTTGATTGATTCCTGTTTTGGATATAATGTTAGACTCTGCTAACTAATGTTTATATGGACTCAGAAATCAATATATATAAACTTCTTAAAATGACATTTAAGAAAGAGTATAATACATTATAGCAAAAATGGGACAACAATGACTGAGATTGGGGTCCCTGACTTCATGACTGTAGCATGCCTGGTGCCTGGAAGTGTTCCTATGTAGGAGCACAAGATGCCTAACTGCTGTGGCAGTAACCTCCCTGGGGAGGCTCTGTGCAGGAGTCCTATCAGCTCTTACATTGATATCAAACACACAGCTCTTGGACAGAAAGAAATTGTTTTGCTAGATAACCAGTGTTTCATCAGTTCCCTTCTCTAGTTCCTGCCCACCTTACAGTAACTTTGGACAGTGGACTTCTTTGAGAACTACACAGAGTTCCTAACATTGCACTTTGCAGTTGTGAGAAAAAGTTATGTAGATGGTCTAGTCTCTGTAACTCTCCTGAAAACAAAGAATAATGCTTACATAGTCTTTAACTTAATAATAAAACATGTATAAATGTTGCTAACATAACTCTTTAGATCTACATTTCCATCAGACAACAGAGCTCCATCTGATCTCAGCTTAATCTTCAAAATCTGTGTTTATAAACCTTTATTTTCTAATACTCCTTTGACCCTCACTGAACTTAAAAATTTGGTCATGCTGGTCATGGCAAAAGGGACAAAAATTAGTTGTAGAATTAGAACACTTAAGATTTGTAAGGAGCCATGCCTTACCTGAGATAAGGCTCTGCCTCCCACCTTACTGCATGTTAAAGTGACTCCAAAATAAGTCAGACTTCAGCTTATTTAAAGTTATAATCAAAAGATTGTTTTTTTTTGTTGTTGTAAAATTACTATGATCTCAAATAGGGAATATAATGTGGTTCTCAGTCAAAATTCAAAATAGCTATTATACAAGCAGAATATATTTTTACTCTTACTTATTTCATTTTGTAAAACTGTTACCTATTAATATTTTGCAGAAGTAGCTGCTTCAAGAACACGCAACCTAGGTAACTTGTGATAATAAGCCATCACCTAACAAATGGTGGTACCAGAACAAATAGTGGTAACTTCCAGAACTAATGCAGACTCCAGTTAGATAAAAGGGTAAATAACTGTAAAGTTATGGACATTAAAGTTAAAGCCCAGTACTCTTACTTTATGACTGGTGAGACTGGCTTGCTGGATGATTAAGTTCAAACTTAGAGATTGGAGTACAGAAGACAAGATACACCAGTATTTGGATCTTTTGCCCTCAGTCAGCCTGAACCCAGGGAATAAGAGGACTTCTCTAAGGGGCACTTAAGGTGTTGTAAACTGTAGGTACCATCAATCCTAACAACAAGGTTTCATCTTTATTTACTCAGTTACAAAATTTGATTTTGGGTCATTCTGCACCCTTTTATCCTGTACATATAAGAGCTCATACTGCTCTCCCTGGACCTATTGTTAAAAAAAACGCAAGGACAGATGCCGCTACCCGCACAATTTGTTTTCTTTCTTCTCTTGACAGTGCTTGAGACTTTCATAATAAATTTCATGTTAACTCCCAAACACTTCATAAGCGCTTCTCTATTCCTCGAGCAAAAGGGAGACAGATTGTCTTAGATTGTTCTCATTGTGTTCCATTTCATCATCTCCCTTCTTTTGATGTTAACCCCCGAGGCTCACAACCTCTTACGATTTGGCAAATGAATGTTACTCATATTGCAGAGTTTGGTTTCCTAAAATATGTTCATGTCTCAATAGATACTTTTTCTGGAGTTATGCATGCCTCTGCTTTGGCAGGAGAAAAAGGCCATCATGTCATCTCCCATTGCCTAGAGGCTTGGGCTGCCTGGGGCCTTCCATGCTCCTTGAAGACAGATAATGGGCCAGCGTACACTGGTCAACAATTCACCTCTTTCTGCTCCACTATGGAAGTGCAACTGACTCATGGCTTACCTTACAACCCCCTAGGTCAGGAAATCATGGAGAGAGCTCATAAAATGGTTAAAGAACTTTTACAAAGACAAAAAGGGGGAATAGGAGCAAGCTGTACTCCTAAAGAGCATTTGTCTTTGGCTTTTTTTACCATTAATTTTTTAACTTTGGATGCACATGATAATTCTGCGGCTGACAGACATTGTTCGCCGCCTGCCCCCCCTTTTTCTATTTCTATTATCAAACAGTTCGGAAGTGATTTTAAATTGTTCTAATGACAATATTACCTGCCTGCTTTCAGAGTGTTGGAACGGTAGTGAATCTGTTGCTGTGATTGTAAAAGTACCCACCTTTGTACCTGTCCCAGTGGAGGTCAATCCAGATAATTTTCCATTGGTGAACCTCTTCAGAGAAAAGAGAGACTTTGGCATTAATGCAGCCATAATAACTGCTATTGCTGTCTCTGCTGCTGCAGCCACTACTGCTGCTCTAGCCATGACCAATCAAGTTCAAACAGCACAAACCATTAATCAAGTCATACAGCAAACTGCACAGGTGCTAGAATCCCAGGACCGCGTCAACAGACATATCCTATCAGGGATCTTGGCGGCGAATCAAAGGATAGATTTTCTACAAACACAGTTGGATGAACTTTTCAACATTGCACAAGTTGGATGCATCAGGAGTCATAAACACATGTGTATAATTCCAGTAAGATATAAAAAAGCAAAGAATCAAAGCCACTTGATTTCCGCCTTTCTTGCAGGCAACTGGTCCCTAGAAGCTGAGAAGATGATGAATCAACAATTATTGCAGATTGCGATTTTAAATGACACTCGTGTTGAGCCTGTTACTTTGAGTCAGTTCTCTAGCTGGCTCACCTCTGCCTTTAGTTATTTTAAAGAATGGGTTAATGTGGGGATCTTTGATTGTATTTTTTTTGCAGGCAATTGCCTTTGCCTTTGGTTTATTTGCAAGCTAAGAGTGTGTCAAGCACGTGAAAAGGCGGTGTTAATTCAAGCTGTGCTAGCCATTGAACAAGGGGTGTCACCTTCCGTGTGGTTGGCTAATCTGGCACGGGAATAAGTGACATTTTTAGTATATCTCTGTTAGAGTTAGAATTATCATTTACGCTAGGTGTCTGCAGGGTACTGCTGTAATTACTATGTACTTTTCTTTGAGGACTGTGTATTTACATCCTGGGGATTTCTTGTACTAATTAAGGCTTCAATTGTCTTGTAACTTCCACCTTTGATCTTGAGCTATAACAATAATGTTGGAGGAGAGAACTGTTACTGTATGCCTTGTGTTCATTATGGTGCCCCTGTATTGTGCAGCATTGGCAAGAAGGGTGATGTGTTTTCCTACCTCAGGCCTTTGCAGTTGCGTAAGCTGGATAAGCTCCCCCTAGTATGGTTTTCCACACCGCTACGTCTTCATGGACACAGGATGCGAGGCAAAGCACTGCACTTGAGAGTTTTATTTTTAAACCTCAAGGAAGGCATGCCCTATTGCATGTGGGTTTGATGTCCACGTCCCACCCTATGAAAAAAGGCATCGGCTTAGGTGATATTAGGCCCGGAGAAGGCGCCACTCTGGGACTGATGTTCACTATTTGCCACTTTTGCACAGTAGGATAGGGCCTCTACCTTCACCTGTGTTCATAAAATAAAGAAGGGGGAACTGTGGCGAGCCACCTTACCACCATGATAAGATGGCGCTGGTTTCCTGAAGTACTTTCTAGGTAAACAAGCCCACATTTGGTTAAGCTAACTGTTGCAAATGGGAGCACCTATGAACATAGGCCAAGTGGCAGGAGTAGATTGGCTATTGCAAGAGTATAAAAGTGTATGAATTCAGCTCAAGAGGGAGAAGAAGAAAAACCATGGTTTTATAATATTAAGGTCCTGATTAAACTGCTGAAGGAAGATTCCTGTGTCGTGCTTTCTTGCGGGCGAGGGACACAACAAGCATCTCCAGTGATTAGAGAAATACAAATTAAAATGGCATTAAGAGTTCATCTCACTCCTGCCAAAATAATTATCAAGAATACAAGTAAGAATAAATGTTGTCAAGGATATGGTGAAAAATGTTTACTCATACATTGCTGGGAGGACTGCAAACTGGTGCAACCACTCTGGAAAGCAATATGGAGATTCCTCAGAAAACTTGGACTATAACCTCCATTTGTCCCAGTTATCCCACTCCTAGACTTATACCCAAAGGACTTAAAATCAACATACTACAGTGAAACAGTCACATCAATGTTTATAGCAGCTCAATTCACAATAGCTAAACTATGGAACCAAAGTAGATGTCCTTCAACAGATGAATGGATAAAAAAATGTTGTATATATACACAATGGAATATTACTGAGCATAAAGAAGAAATTATGGCATTTGCAAATAAATGAACAGAAATGGAGACTACCATACTAAGTGAAATAAGCCAATCACAAAAAACCAAAGACTGAATATCCCTCTGATATGCAGATGCTAACACACAATTAGGTGCGGGAAGGAAAAATAGAACATTAGATAAAGGAGAATGAAGGAAAGGGAGGGAAATGAGAATAGGAAAGACAGTAAAATGAATTGAACATAACTTTCCTATGTTCACAAATGAATTCATGAGCAGTGTCACTCTGCATCATGCACAAGCACAAGGTTGGAAAGTTATATTCCATGTATGTATAATATGTCAAAATACATTCTATGTCATGTATAACTAAACATAACAAAAAATTAAATTAAAAAAATAAAGAAAATATTAATAGCAGATAATTTCCCAAACAATAAGTGCAACTGTAAGTGGTGAGGGTCAAACACATGTGCAAGATAGCCATTGAATTAAAAAACAGTTACCTTTATCTTATTAGCAGAAGACCTAAGGTGGAGACTTAACATGGAAAGGAGATATGGGACTCATAAGGAGGCATGATGAAGGAGAATGCAGGCACAACTCTAGTTCCACCTCTACAGGTGATGATATTAAGGCACACAAACATAATCTATACACATACACTTTTTGAAATGATATGAATTAATATTTATGTGGAAGTTTAGGAAAAAAATTAATCACTATGGCACTTATTTAATTTATATAGCTTTCATAGCTGGCAGTAGGAATAATCTAAGCAGGCACATTTAAAGTTTAAACTCATACATCATGTTCATAAGCATTCCAAAACAAACACATGGGTTCTGTCCATTAAGAGACACAGAAAGTCACATGACTAAGGGTCTGGATGCACAGTAATTCTATAGGAGAGAAGAGGGAGAGTTGGGAATAGGAATACAATCTACCAAAGTAGGCTATGCATGAACTATAATTGAGTAGATAAAGTACTCTCTGTTATTCTGTTTGCTTTCAGAAACCACATCTATGGTCATAAAAATGGGAGAAACGCTATGCCTGTGGACTTCACAAGCTAATGAGATTTCCATGGAACCTCAACCATGAAGGATAACTCCTGATATCTTGAGTCTTTACTGGTGAAATGCAAACAGTTTGGTGATCTCCAGATTTTTTTTCCAGTTACAGTATTTTGGACTTTTACAATACCCTGGAAATACAAATTTGTGTTTTTTTTCTTATTTTTAAAAAAGGTGGGACTGGGGTTATGGTTCCCTGGTAGAGCACTTGCCTACCATGTGTGAGGCACTGGGTTAACTTTTCAGCACTTCATATAAATAAATGAATAAAATAAAGGTCTATCAACATCTAAAAAATATTTTTTTAAAAAGTGGTCTATTTAGTGTTCTCAAAAGTGTTATAGGACAACTAGACAACTACTATTTTCCCCACTATGAATTACTATGCATCATGAACCTTTTGGAAGCACTCTCAGATTCTTTAAGTCCTCTGAGGTTGAAGATATTTTACATGCCATTTTTTAGCATTTTGGGGTATCAAAGTGGGAAACTTCCTTGACTAGATGTTACAACTGTACCTTGTGGCAAGCCGCCTCGCCACCATGATAAGATGGCGCTGGTTTCCTGAAGTGCTTTCTAGGTAAACGAGCCCATATTTGGTTAAGCCAACTGTTGCAAGTGGGAGCACCTATGAACATAGGCCAAGTGGCAGGAGTAGATTGACTATTGCAAGAGTATAAAAGTGTATGAATTCAGCTCAAAAGGAGGAAGAAGAAAAATCATGGTTTTATAATAATAAGGTCCTTATTAAATTGCTGAAGGAAGATTCCTGTGTCGTGCTTTCTTGCGGGCGAGGGACACGACAAGTGGTGCCGAAACCCGGGAGTCAGAACTTTCAGTGGTCAGGGGGTGCACCGGTGAATACCACAGGTAAGTGTGGCACTCCTCTATAGATAAGAGAGAGCAAGAATCGACTTTGCATAGTCGGTCAACAAAGATAAATATAATCGACTTTGCATAGTCGGTCAACAAAGATAAATATAATCGACTTTGCATAGTCGGTCAACAAAGATAAATATAATCGACTTTGCATAGTCGGTCAACAAAGATAAATATAATCGACTTTGCATAGTCGGTCAACAAAGATAAATATAATCGACTTTGCATAGTCGGTCAACAAAGAAAAATATAATCGACCTTGCATAGTCGATCAACAAAGAAAGATATTTTGTTTTCACTTTCATTCTGCTTGCTCTGAACGCTGCTTTTATTATGGGCAATTCTCCATCTAGTTCATTAGTACAGTCTTTAGATTTTTTGTTGTGCTCCAAAGAGCTCAAGGTCAAACACAGTACTTTAGAAACATTCCTTGTAAGAATTGATAAAGCAGCCCCATGGTTTGCTGTCTCCGGAAGCTTGACTCCTGCCAGCTGGGATAAGTTGGGAAAAGATTTGGATTTCCTTCAGGAGCAGGGACAATTGGAGAAAGGGGTGATACCACTATGGAAATTAATAAAAGGATGTATTCTTGATGGTAGATGTCAGGAAGCTATTCATAAAGGACAGGAAGTTCTTGAACAACTACATGAGGAGAAGTCCGAGGATTCTATGAGTACTTCCAGTAAACATAGTGCAGGAGAACAGGTTTATGGAGCTATTCCAAAGAGGAGACTATACCCAGATTTAAAAGCCCTTAGAACACCAGAAGAAACAGGGGAGTCAGAATCAGACGGTGATGAGGAAGTGAAAGAGCTAACGCAGCACTTACGAAAGGTGAAGATAAAAGAAGGGGGAACTAAGAGGCAAAAAGATTTTAGACAAAAGGACTATGAGGAAGAACAGAAGCCAGCTCTAGCCTATGATCCTCCCCCATATGTGGGAGGGGTTCCAGGCACGGGTAGAACTTTTAACTCTGCAGCTTGGAGGCCTGCCCATGTAGAGTTGGGGTTTGCCTGTCCTGTATTCCAGGATAATGATGGGGGAAGACATCAGGAACCCATAGAATTTAAAATGATAAAGAATATAGCAGAATCTGTCTGCACTTATGGTGTGGATGCTGCTTTTACTATCGCCCAAATAGAGGGGCTCAATAGATTCTGCATGACCCCCTCGGACTGGGCCAGTTTAGTGAAAGCTTGTGTTTCCCCAGGTAAATATTTAGACTGGAGAGCCTTCGTGTTAGAGGGGGCCAATGAACAGGCTGCACGCAACCAAGCTATGGGCAAACCTGCCTGGGATGTGGATATGCTTCTGGGGCAGGGTAGATTTGTCAATCAGCAAACAGGCTTTTCCATTAGAGGTTTATGAACAAATTAATAAGATCTGCATTGCTGCCTGGAAAGCACTTCCTAATAAAGGAGAAGTGCGAGGTAACTTAACAAAAATTGCCCAAGGCCCCACAGAAGCTTTTTCAGATTTCGTGGCTAGAATGGTAAATGCAGCAGGGAAGATCTCTGGGAATGCTGATGCAGCTATGCCTTTAATTAAACAATTAGTATATGAACAATCTACAAGAGAATGCAGCAATGCTATTAACCTGATTTCTCAACCAGGAAGAAAAAGGGTTAAAAAGTCCTGGGTGATCCTCCCTCCCCCTTGCCTGGCCTTGCTGAAGCCTGCATTGGAATGTAGGCTGCAGCGGTCTCAGCGGGAAAGGGAGGTAACCTGAAGATAAGAAAAAAAGAAAGTAAAAAGGGTGTCTGTTTTAAACTTCTGGGCTGCTACACAGAACTAACTCATTTTCCAGGATTCTTGTTTTGTTTTGTTTTTCTTTAATGCTGTATTTTTGAGCTCATAATTTTGATCTTGCATACCTAGGTTAATGATTTTTTTTTCTTTTTGATCAGTTCTATTTTTTATTCAACTAAAGTTTTTGAACATCTGTTACATTGCAATGGAGATTCACCTATAAATTTACAAGGCCTTTGATTTTGTGTTATGTGTATGTTGTGCTGTCTAATGTCATGTTTTGTCTGTATCAAAACTGAGCGCTCCTAAATTAAATTTAAAAATGGATCCAAATATTTTTATTCACGTGATTTAAAAAGGTTCAATTTAAATTGAGTAAACTAATAAAAGTGAAATGTCTTTAAAAATAACTTGCAAGTCTCTAGGTGGTCAAACTAATGGAATGTTGATGTTAAACAATGTCTAATATCAATTGTTTCTAGGACTTTTCTTCAACAGGAAAGAGACAGCAAATACTGTTCAGGACACCTGCCTGCTTTCTTGGTTTTTACAGAATAAGAGAATTAGAGTTAACATATATGGGATTACTCAAATGTATTTGTAGAGACATCTGATTAATTTGCAAAATTAAAATGCTCATTGTTAAATAACATCAAGTACTCTTAACTCCTCAAATTCCATGGGGTATCATACTTAAACATTATTGGTGTTTTCATAGGTTGGTAAATAAAAGGGTTTAACCTTGCTTTGTGTCATCACTAAACTAAAAACAAGGTTACTAAGAGTTATGTCCCAACAAGTGGAATTCTATATACAAAGGGTCCCAAAAGTTTCAACTGTGTTTCAATTAGAGTACTATAAACAACAAAATATTTAATCTTATTAAAATAGAGCAATTTATCTAAATTCAGAAATTTCATAAGAGTTGTTTCAGAATGTAAACAAAAAGGGGTCAACAGATAGGAAAGAAAGAATAAAAGGTTCTGGGTTTGGAATATATTTAATAAAAAGGAAAAAAAAATGTTTCTGGGTAAGAAAGTGCCTGTGTGATGAAATACATGAGGGTCTAAGTAAGTGCTAAAAAAGTCTGTGTGTAAATAAAGGGCAAGTTTCAACAAGTCTGTGTGTAACTAAGTTGGTTGTGTGTATGTAAGACAGCTAAAACTATTTAAGGTTTTTCCTAATGTAAAATACTAATGTTCTGATATAAACCAAAGTTTAATCTACATGATAAAATGACATGGTAAAATGGCAACGATTTCTTAGAAACACTAATTTACTCTTAACTTTGTGTCCATTAAGTTTTTTTTTCTTTAGACCAATTAATCTTAAAAATTGGGGTTTATCCAATTATGGTTAAACAACTGTTAAGAGTATTGTACTATGTTACAGAGTCTAAATTTTTCTTTACAAACTAAATTTGGTAAGATAAAAGTGTCAAGGTAATTGTGAAATGATCACTAGTTGTATATTAAATGTGTTCGTATTTTTCAGGTATACAAGTTTTTAAAGCAGGGAATTTATCAAGCTGTGCTATTCTCCAGATTAAAATTGTCTGTAATGGTAATCTTAAACTTATAAAAAGTAAATTTTAATTGGGGATTTACTTCTATCATTTAATGTTCTATTATAGGACCTGCTATCAATGGGGTATGTGTAAAATTTGTTACCTTTTACATTGAGATAAAGAACTTCAAATATAAATGTATTTATAAAAGTTAGAGCCTGACTTGTTTAAAGGTTAATTTTGTGAAGTATGAAGGTATTTTGCCACTTTATCACACAAGAGGAGAGTTAAAAACTCTCTCAGCCTTTCTTTAATTCATGTTTTAGATACAATGTTAAATTGTGTTAATTATAAAGTTTATATAGGCTCAGGAAACAATATATGTAGACTACTTAATGATATTTAAGGAAGACACAAAGATCAACATCAGAATTAGAACACTTAAGATTTGTAAGGAGCCACGCCGTACCTGAGATAAGGCTCTGCCTCCCACCTTACTGCATGTTAAAGTGACTCCAAAATAAGTCAGACTTCTGCTTATTTAAAGTTATAATCAAAAGATTGTTTTTTTTTGTTGTAAAATTACTATGATCTCTAATAGAAATATAATGTGGTTCTCAGTCAAAATTCAAGATAACTATTATACAAGCAAGATATATTTTTCCTCTTACTTATTTCATTTTGTAAAACTGTTACCTATTTATATTTTGCATAAGTAGCTGCTTCAAGAACACGCAACCTAGGTAACTTGTGATAATAAGCCATCACCTAACAGATAGTGGTAAGAGATACCAAAACAGATAGTGGTAACTTCCAGAACTAATGCAGACTCCAGTTAGATAAAAGGGTAAATAACTGTAAAGTTATGGACATTAAAGTTAAAGCCCAGTACTCTTACTTTATGACTGGTGAGACTGGCTTGCTGGATAATTAAGATCACACTTAGGGATTGAAATACAGAAGGCAAAATAGACCAGTATTTGGATCTTTTGCCCTCAGTCAGCCTAAACCCAGGGAATAAGAGGACTTCTCTAAGGAACACTTAAGGTGTTGGAAACTGTAGGTGCCATCTATCCTAACAACAAAGTTTCATCTTTATTTACTCAGTTACAAAATTTGATTTTGGGCCGTTCTGCACCCTTTTATCCTGTACATATAAGAGCTCATACTGCTCTCCCTGGACCTATTGTTGAAGGAAACACAAGGGCAGATGCCGCTACCCGCACAATTTGTTTTCTTTCTTCTCTTGACAGTGCTCGAGACTTTCATAATAAATTTCATGTTAACTCCCAAACACTTCATAAGCGCTTCTCTATTCCTCAAACAGAAGCGAGACAGATTGTCTTAAATTGTTCTCATTGTGTTCCATTTCATCATCTCCCTTCTTTTGGTGTTAACCCCCGAGGCTTGCGACCTCTTACGATTTGGCAAATGGATGTAACTCATATTGCAGAGTTTGGTTCCCTAAAATATGTTCATGTATCAGTAGATACTTTCTCTGGAATTATGCATGCCTCTGCTTTGGCAGGAGAAAAAGGCCATCATGTCATCTCCCATTGCCTAGAGGCTTGGGCTGCCTGGGGCCTTCCATGCTCCTTGAAGACAGATAATGGGCCGGCGTACACTGGTCAACAATTCACCTCTTTCTGCTCCAATATGGGAGTGCAAATGACTCATGTCTTGCCTTACAACCCCCAGGTCAAGGAATCGTGGAGAGAGCTCATAGAACGATTAAAGAACTTTTACAAAGACAAAAAGGGGGAATGGGAGCAAGCCGTACTCCTAAAGAGTGTTTGTCTCTGGCTCTTTTTACCATTAATTTTTTAACTTTGGATGCACATGATAATCCTGCGGCTGACAGACATTGTTCGCCGCCTGCCCCCCCTTCCTTAGGGAAAGTGAAGTGGAAGGATGTGCTTTCAGGCCAGTGGTACGGACCTGATCCCATGCTGATATGGGCACGAGGTTCTGTTTGTATTTTTCCACAGGATCGAACGGAACCGCTTTGGGTGCCTGAGCGACTCGTGCGTAGGATACCTGGGAGTCTGCTAGCCTTGACTTCAGCTAAAGGTGTGAAGGAACAGAATGAAGAATCTACTGATCCTGTGGTGTCTGGTCCTGATGATCCAATGGACCAGTCAGAAGCCAGTTTCTAAGATAAGGCTCTGGGCGGTTACTCGGGCATGGCCGATACCTATACCGATCCATGCTGATTCCAATATTTTGCCAACCCTTTTCGCCACCACTTGTGAGATGGAAATGCCATGTCATGATCCTATGTCTGCTAAAACCTCCGTCTTTAATCTTACATCTTTTAATTTGACTGAAGTCTTTTGTTTTTCCCTTCATAGTAACAGTCAACACTGTGTGCGTCTGCTCCTTAAAAATGTTACCTCCTGGGACAATCCCTTGCAACATAACAGTGTATCTTTAAAGATACTGACTGCTGCCCTCACGCAGGTCTCACAGGGATTGCAGTCTGGATCTGGTGTGGGAAATAATAGTGGAGTGGTAAATATCACCACCCTGGTTACTGTGAGTACCGGTCATTTTCCATGGGCAAGGAAAAATGCGACAAATGCCACATGGTTTCTTGCTTCACCCGCTTGTACCCCTTACAAAAGCTTTCCCCCAGTATTTACTCATTGTCAAGACAGAAATTAGGATTATAAAGAGGTGGCTCTGGGATTCTCTATATCTCCATCCCTTAAGAAGTTTTCCTATAATTTCACAAAAAATGGTACCTCTACCGGATCGGGGTGGCCTTTTTATCAGTGGCTGATAGGTAATCGGGCCGGAGCCACGGCTGACATCTCTGCTTTAGCCGTATTAAAAGGAGGCAATTTCTCTTTGCATAATGTAACAGGTACTGTCACAGAAGATATACAGAAAGGACATCGACTAGGAAACTTGTTGTTGCATAAGCAGCTATATAATGCTACTCTTCCCCCTGCTCCAGTATGCTTAACCCCCCCCCCTTTTTCTATTTCTATTATCAAACAGTTCAGGAGTGATTTTAAATTGTTCTAATGATAATATTACCTGCCTGCTTTCAGAGTGTTGGAACAGTAGTGAATCTGTTGCTGTGATTGTAAAGGTACCCACCTTTGTACCTGTCCCAGTGGAGGTCAATCCAGATAGTTTTCCGTTGGTGCACCTCTTCAGAAAAAAGAGAGACTTTGGCATTACCACAGCCATAATAACTGCTATTGCTGTCTCTGCTGCTGCAGCCACTACTGCTGCTCTAGCCATGACCAATCAAGTTCAAACAGCACAAACCATTAATCAAGTTATACAACAAACTGCACAGGTACTGGAATCCCAGGACCGCGTTAACAGACATATCCTATCAGGGATCTTGGCGGTGAATCAAAGGATAGATTTACTACAAGTACAGTTGGATGAACTTTTCAACATTGCACAAGTTGGATGCATAGGAAATCATAAACACATGTGTATAACTCCAGTAAGATATGAAGAAGCAAAAAATCAAAGCCACTTGATTTCCGCCTTTCTTGCAGGCAATTGGTCCCTAGAAGCTGAAAAGATGATGACTCAACAATTATTGCAGATTGCGATTTTAAATGACAGCTGTGTTGAGCCTGTTACTTTGAGTCAGTTCTCTAGCTGGCTCACCTCTGCCTTTAGTTATTTTAAAGAATGGGTTGGTGTGGGGATCTTTGGATGTATTTGTTTTGCAGGCATTTGCCTTTGCCTTTGGTTTATTTGCAAGCTAAGAGTGCGTCAAGCACGTGAAAAGGCGGTGTTAATTCAGGCTGTGTTGGCCATTGAGCAAGGGGTGTCACCTTCCGTGTGGTTGGCTAATCTGGCACGGGAATAAGTGACATTTTTAGTATATCTCTGTTAGAGTTAAAATTATCATTTACGCTAGGTGTCTGCAGGGTACTGCTGTAATTAATATGTACTTTTCTTTGAGGACTGTGAATTTGCATCCTGGGGATTTCTTGTACTAATTAAAGCTTCAATTACCTTGTAACTTCCACCTTTGATCTTGAGCTATAACAATAATGTTGGAGGAGAGAACTGTTACTGTATGCCTTGTGTTCATTATGGTGCCCCTGTATTGTGCAGCATTGGCAAGAAGGGTAATGTGTTTTCCTACCTCAGGCCTTTGCAGTTGCATAAGCTGGATAAGCTCCCCCAAGTATGGTTTTCCATACCGCTATGTCTTCATGGACACAGGATGCGAGGCAAAGCACTGCACTTGAGAGTTTTATTTTTGAACCTCAAGGAAGGCATGCCCTATTGCATGTGGATTTGATGTCCACGTCCCACCCTACGAAAAAAGGCATCGGCTTAGGTGATATCAGGCCCAGAGAAGGCGCCACTCTGGGACTGACGTTCACTATTTGCCACTTTTGCACAGTAGGATAGGGCCTCTACCTTCACCTGTGTTCATAAAATAAAGAAGGGGGAGCTGTGGCGAGCCGCCTCGCCACCATGATAAGATGGCGCTGGTTTCCTGAAGTGCTTTCTAGGTAAACAAGCCCATATTTGGTTAAGCCAACTGTTGCAAGTGGGAGCACCTATGAACATAGGCCAAGTGGCAGGAGTAGATTGGCTATTGCAAGAGTATAAAAGTGTATGAATTCGGCTCAAGAGGAGGAAGAAGAAAAACCATGGTTTTATAATAATAACGTCCTTATTAAATTGCTGAAGGAAGATTCCTGTGTCGTGCTTTCTTGCGGGCGAGGGACACGACAGTACCTCAGGAATTCAGATATATGTGAAACAGGTATGCTCATTTTTCAAACCTAAGACCAAGGCTTTATGAAGTTAGGGTTTAAGATGGCTTTGGGTACTTTTCAACCCAGAGGAAGAGGAAGGTCACAAAGTGTTCTTAGGATTTCAGTGTAGACTGAATTGGGAGGAGCATTTGGCTTTATGCAATTTTACTGCTGAGATTATATGCTCCTTACATGAAAATCTGTCAGAAAAGTAAACTCCAGCAGTAGTACACAAAAAGGCTTCAGGGACTAGTTAGGTGAATTGCATAAATGTTTTCCTACTGGACCAAAAAAGTGAAATTGCTTGAAACCAATTTGAAAAAAGTATTAAATTAGAAAAACAACAACAAAAAATCTGGGCACAATGGTACAGGCTTGTCATCGTAGTACTCAGGAGTCTAATGCAGGAAAACCAGTTTGAGAACAGCCTTGGCAACTTTGCCAGGCTACCCATGCCCCAAATAAAATAAAATAAAAAGGAATGTGGGTGGCTGGGGAGATAGCTCAGTCAGTCGAGTACTTGCCTTGTAAGCACAAGGCCCTGGCTTGGATCCCCAGAAACCAAAAAAAAAAAAAAAAAAAGGAATGGGGATGTAGATCAGTAGTAGAGTGCTTGCTTAACACACATAAAACCTTGGATTCAATTACAGTGCTTTAAACAAATAAAATAGGAAAACAAGAACTGCTCTAACAAACAAAAGACACACAGAAAATTTTCAGTGCAAAGCTATCTATAATTTCTTACCTGTGTTTTCAATGATTTTTTAAATTTTAATATATTTTTTATTGTAAACAAATGGGATACATGTTGTTTCTGTTTGTACATGGAGTAACAGCACACAATTTGCATAATCATACATTTACATAGGGCAATGATGTTTAATTCATTCTGCCATTTTTTCCATACCCCCCAGCCCTCCCACCCCTCTTTTCCCTCTATAGAGTCCTTCCTTCCTCCAATCTTCCCCCCTCCCACCCTCCATTATGTCATCATCTGCTTATCAGAGAGATCATTAATCATTTGGCTTTTTGAGATTGGCTTATCTACCTTAGCATGATATTCTCCAATTTCATCCATTTGCCTGCAAATGTCATAATTTTATTATTCTTTATAGCTGAGTAATATTACATTGTATATATACCACAGTATCTTTATTCATTCATCAATTGAAGTATATCTAGGTTGGTTGCACAATCTGGCTATTGTGAATTGAGCAGCTATGAACATTCATGTGGTTGTATCTCTGTAGTATGCTGATTTTAAGTCCTTTGGGTATAGGATAAGGAGTGAGATAGCTGGGACAAATGGTGGGTCCATTCCAAGTTTCTAAGGAATCTCCACACTGCTTTCCAGAGTGGCTGCACTAATTTGCAGACCCACCATCAATGTGTAAGTGTACCTTTTTCCCCACATCCCCTCCAACACCTATTGTTGCTTGTATTCTTGATACTCGCCATTCTAACTGGGGTGAGATGTAATCTTAGGGAAGTTTTGATTTGGATTTCTCTTATTATTAAAGATGGTGAAAAATTTTTCAAATGTTTGTTGATTGCTTGTAGATCTTCTTCTGTGAAGTTTCTGTTCATATCCTTAGCCCATTTGTTGATTGGGTTATTTTTATTCATTGTGTAGAGTTTTTTGAGTTCTTTATATATTCTGGAAATTAGTGCTCTATCTGAAGTATGAGTGGCAAAGATTTTCCCCCACTCTGTAGGCTCTCTCTTCGCATTGCTGATAGTTTCCTTTGCTGAGAGAAAGCTATTTAGTTTGAATCTATCCCAGTCATACATTCTTGCTTTTATATCTTGTGCTATGGGATTCCTTTTAAGGAAGACTTATCCTAAGCCAACAAGTTGAAAATTTGGACCTACTTTTATTTCTATAAGATGTAGGGTCTCTGTTCTGATTCCAAGGCTCTTGATGAATTTTAAGTTGATTTTTGAGCAGGGTGAGAGTTTATTTTCATTCTGTTGCACATGTATTCCCAGTTTTGCCAGCACCATTTGTTGAAGAGGCTAGCTTTTCTCCATTGCATATTTTTGGAACCTTTGTCTAGTGTGAGAAAATTGTATTTATTTGCATTTGTGTCCATGTCCCCTATTCTGTACTATTGATCTACCTGTCTATTTTGGTGCCAATACCATGCCATTTTTTGTTACTATTGCTTTGTAGTATAGTTGAAGTTCTGGTATTGTGATACCCCATGTTTCATTCTTCCTGCTAAGGACTGCTTTAGCTATTCTGGGTTTCTAATTCTTCCAGATGAATTTCATGACTGCTTTCTCTATTTCTATAAGTACATCATTGGGATTTTAATTGGAATTTTATTGAATCTGTATAGCACGTTGACTAGTATGGCCATTGTGATAATATTAATTGTGCCTATCCAAGTACATGGGAGATCTTTCCATCTTCTAAGGTCTTCCTCAATTTCTTTCTTTGATGTTTTGTAGTTTTCTTTATAGAGATCTTTTACCTCTTTAGTTAGATTGATTCCCAAGTATTTTATATTTTCAAGGCTCTTGCATCTGGAGTTGTTTTCCTCATTTCCCTTTCAGATGTTTCATTGCTTGCATATAAATATGCATTAGATTTATGCATTTTGATTGTATAGCCTGCTATTTTGCCAATTCATTGATGAGGTCTAGAAGTGTTCTGGAGGAAGTTTTTGGATTCTCTAAACATAGAATCATGTCATCAGCAAATAGTGACAACTTAAGTTCCTCTTTTCCTATTCGTATCCCTTTAATTTCTTTAGTTTGTCTAATTGCTCTGGCTAGAGTTTCAAGGACAATATTGAATAGAAGTGGTGAAAGAGGACATCCCTGTCTTGTTCCTGTTTTTAAAGGGAATGATTTCAGTTTTTCTCCATTAAGAATGATGTTGACCATGGGCTTAGCATAAATAGCCTTTACAATGTTCAGGTATGTTCCTACTATCCTTATTTTTTTCTAGTGTTTTGAGCATGAAGGGGTGTTGTATTTTGTCAAACGCTTTTTCTGCATCAATGGAAATAGCCACATGATTCTTATATCTTTAAGTCTATTGACATGATGGATTATGTTTATTGATTTACGTATGTTAAACCATCCTTGCATTCCAGGGATGAACCCCACTTGATCATGGTGCACGATTTTCTTAATATGTTTTTGGATAGGGTTTGCCAATATTTTGTTAAGGATCTTTGCATCTATATTCATCAAGGATATTGGTCTAAAATTTTCTTTCCTTGATGTCTCTTTTCCTGGTTTGAGTATGAGGGTGATATTAACTTCATAGAATGAGTTTGGTAGGGTACCCTCCATTTCTATTTCCTGGAATACTTTGAGAAGTATTGGAATGAGTTCTTCTTTGAAGGTCTTGTAGAACTTGGCTGAGAATCTGTCTGGTCCTGGGCTTTTCTTGGATGGTAGGTTTTTAATGGCTTCTTCTATTTCATTGATTGATATTGATCTGTTTAAATTGTGTATGTCCTCCTGGTTCAGTTTGGGAGGAGCATAAGTCTCTAGAAATTTGTCAATGTCTTCGGTAGTTTCTATTTTGTTTGAATACAAATTTTTGAAATAGCTTCTCATTATGTTGTGTATCTCATTGGTGTCTGTTGTGATATTACCTTTTTCATCATGAATTTTAGTAATATGAGTTTTCTCTCTCCTCTTTGTTAGTGTGGCTTAGGGTTTGTTTATATTGTTTACTTTTTCAAAGAACTAAATTTTTATTTGTCAATTTATTGAATTGTTCCTTTTGTTTCAATTTCATTGATTTGAGCTCTGATTTTAATTATTTCCTGTCTTCTACTATTTTTGCTGTTATTCTGTTCTTCTTTTTCTAGGGCTTTGAGCTGTAATGTTAGATCATTTAGTTGTTGACTTTTCATTCTTTTCTGGAATGTGATCCATGCAATGAATTTTCCTCTCAGTACTGCTTTCAGAGTGACCCAGAGATTTGATATGTTGTATCATTGTTCTCATTGATCACTAAGAATTATTTCATCTCCTCCCTTATGTTCCCTGTTATCCATGTTTCATTCAAGAGCATATAATTTAGTCTCCAGGTTTTGGAGTAATTTTTCTTTTTTATTTTGTCATTGATTTCTACTCTCAGTCCATTATGATGTGATAGAATACAAGGCAGTATCTCTATTTTTTTGCATTACCTAAGGGCTGCTTTGTGGCATAACATATGGTGTATTTTCTAGAAGGTTTCATGTGCTGGTGAGAAGAAAGTGAATCCGCTCATTGATGGATGGAATATTCTATATAAGTCTAGGTTATTGATTGTGTTATTGAGCTCTATGGATTCTTTGTTTGGCTTTTGTTTGGAAGATCTTTCTAGTGGTGACAGCAGTGTGTTAAAGTCAGCCAGAATTATTGTTTTGTGGTCTATTTGATTCCTGAAATTGAGGAGGATTGGTTTGATGTACAGGGATGCACCATTGTTTGGGGCAAAAATATTTACTATTGTTATTTCTTCCTGATTAATGGTTCCCTTAAGCAGTATGAAATGTCCTTCTTTATCACTTCTGACTAACTTTGGCTTGAAGTCCACTTTATCTGATACAAGGATGGAAACCCCCACTTTTTTACTGAGTCCATGTGTGTGGTAGGTTTTATCTCATCCTTTCACCTTTAGTCTGTGGATGTCTTTTTCTATGAGATGAGTCTCTTGCAGGCAGCATATTGTTGGGTCTTTCTTTTTAATCCATTCTGCCAGTCTATTTCTTTTGATTGATGAGTTTAGGCCATTATCGTTCAGGGATAATATTGAGCTATGATTTGTATTCCCAGTCATTTGGGCTTTTTTTTGGTTTTTAAGTTTGCTTGGTTTCTCCATTGAGTGGTTTTTCTCTAAGGTAGTTCCTCCCTTTGCTGACCTACATTGTTGTGTTTCATTTCCTCCTCATGGAATATTTTGTTGAGAACATTCTGTAGTGCAGGCTTTCTATTTGTAATTTCTTTTAACTTTTGTTTATCATGGAAGGATTTTATTTCATCTTCAAATCTGATGGTTATTTTTGCTGGGTATAGGATTCTTGGTTGGCAAACATGTTCTTTCAGAGCTTGAAATATGTTGTTCCAGGCCCTTCTAGCTTTTAGAGTCTGGGTTGAGATATTGACTGCTATCTGTATTGGTCTCCCCCTATATGTAATGTGATGGCCTTTTCTCGTGGCCTTCAAAATCCTGTCTTTATTTTGTATGTTAGGCATTTTTATTTTAATGTGCCTTGGTGTGGATCTGTTGTGATTTTGTGCATTTGATGTTCTGTAAGCCTCTTGTATTTGATTTTCCATTTCATTCTTCAGGCCTGGAAAATTTTCTGATAGTTATTTTATTGAATAGGTTGTTTATTTCTTTGGTTTGTTTCTCTGTGCCTTCCTCAATCCCAATAATTCTTAAATTTGATCTTTTCATGATGTCTCATAGTTCTTGGAGATTCTGTTCATGATTTCTCACCATCTTCTCTGTTTGGGCAACTTTATTTTCAAGATTAAATACTTTGTCTTCATTGTTTGTGGTTCTCTCTTCCAAGTGGTCTAGTCTTTTGATGATGCTTTCCATTGAGTTTTTTATTTGGTTTATTGTTTTCCTCATTTCAAGTACTTCCATTTGGTTTGTTTTGAGAATCTCTATCTCCTTGTTGAAATGATCTTTTGCTTCCTGCAGTTGCTCTTTCAGCTTATTGGTGTTATCATTCATTGCCTGAATTTGTTCTCTTATCTCATTCTTTGCTTCACATATTATCTTAATCAAGTGTAATCTGAAGTCTTTTTCTGACATTTCTTCTAACATACTGTCATTGGATTCTATTAATATAGAATCTAGATTTGTTTGGATCATTTTATTCCCTAGTTTTTCCTGGTGTTAATATATCTTCATTTCTAGCAATGCAGATCTGGGATATTGCAGATTTCCCCCTATAGGCTTATAGTGGCCCTATAGGTTTCTAAAACTCTTTCTTTAAGGGGAGATCAATATTAGCAGTGCCCAATTCAGACACTATGCAATCCTAGACCAATATCTCTATGGGGACAATAACAATATTGTCATAATAAACAGAATGAGTACAAATATTATCTTCAGTAAAACAAAGAGATTTGCAATAAGGTCTGCAGTTTCTAATGGAGGACAAAGAAGATGCCAAGGGATGTAGAATGTAGCTGTCAATGGGATAAGAAAGGAATATACAGAAGTTCTAGAAAGTAGAAAGAATGAGTGTGTAATCAAAAGAAATTGGATGTTAGCATGCAAAAAAGGGAGAAAGAGACTCTGAGGGAACAGATAAACAAAAGGAAAAAAAGCAAGAAAATAAGGAAATACAAACTTAATTTTTTTCAAAAAGGAGAAAAGAGAAAATCTACAGTATAACAGTCATATAGTAATGAAACCTCCCAGTCTTCAGTAGCCTGATGCATGAGAAGTACCTGACAATGAGCTTCAAGCCTCCAGCAGGCATCTCAGGATGGGATTTGCCCCGCCTAAAGATCAGAGCTACTGCTTCCAGGATTATCCAAGATGGCCACTCTGGATTCCAAATGTGTTGGCAAAATGGGAGTTGCATCTCAGGGTGTGGATGTGGTCAGCTGGAGGTCCTGGAGGTGGGGTGCGGATGGTCAGGCAGGGGTTCTAGAGGTTGGGTGTGTTTGCTGTGGTTGTAGGATCCTGGAGGATGGGTACAATCAGTTGGTCTGGGGTCCTGGAGATAGAGCACAGTCAGTTGGTCTTGGGGTCCTGGCAGCAGGGAGCCTTCAGTCGATGTGTGTCCTCCCGAGTCAGGGAGTAATCAGTTGGGCTGAGGAATCCTGGAGACAGGGCTCAGTCTGTCTGGCCAGGGGTCCTACGGGGCCTGGCTGTTGTCTCAAAATGGCAGCAGCCACATGTAATCAAACCTGCAGGTACTGTAACAGTGAACTTCCAGGCAAGAGCAGGCAGCTGGTTCTCCACTGGTGGTCAGCGATTGGTTTGCTGACTGTTGTCAGGCAATTGGGAGGTGAACCTCTTGCATTGGGTGATGGATAGGTGTAAGGCAGGTGATGGACAGGCAAGAGGCAGACAAATGGCAGATGATAGGCACCTGACAGTGAGCAATCTGCACTCAAAAAAGGCATCTATATGCGTGCAGACTGCAGGTGAGTACAGCAGACAAATGGGGTAAACTGAAGGGGATCCATAAGTAGCAAAAACTGTCTCACCAAGAAACAGATATCTTCTGCTTGAAACTGGAGTTATGGAGTAACAAGGAAAGCAGCCGCCCTCTAGTCCACCATATTGGATCCCCTCAATGACTTTTTGATAATTTTTCAGTGTGTGCCCTTACCTTTGGTTTTGAAAGGGAGTGAGAATTCTCAGAGGTGACTGGGAAAGAGTTCTGTAAAGAACTTCCTGCTATACTTAAATGGCACAGTCTTATTTGTATATATTCTCAGGTTCTTGGGCTCTCTGGATTTTACATTTATTATATAAATCTGAGTCTAAGATACATAATTACATCAAAGTCAAGTGTAGTATTTTCTTGCTTGGGAGAAAGTAAACCAAAATTGCTTCAACTCAGTGTAGGGCACTGACCTAATCCGAACCTTAGCCCAAAGTCCATGTTCATGAATGCAAGAAGAGGTCTAAAACATGTTCCCCTATTGTCACATCTTTTACTGAAGCTCCATATCTGACTCACTAGATGTTGCCAACTAGTATCCCATTTTAACTCAGTAGACCATGGACAATAGTGGACAGCAAATATAACCTGTTCACTCTCCTGTGCTTTAATCATTCTTATTTTGGTTGGGGTTGATGTTAAGATCTATCAAAGACATGAATTGGTTACTGTTAATGTTACTGGGTTGTTGTTGTTGAGGGTATTCCCTTTTGTGGAGAAATAAAACAGAATTAATACAAGCATTATGACTATATATCCTGAGGAATGAATGAAAAAGGAATTGAGTTAGACTTTATTCTGGCAGTTAATACTGACTCACTAGAAAATATTGAACAAGTTTCCTAAAGTTTCTGTGCCTTAGTTTGCCCATTTGTTAAATATTCTCTCTTTTCCTCAAGATTATAACAATCATAGGTCCTATATTTTTGAACTGCTCCAAAGACCCCTCACTCAAGCATTTAACAATACTTTTTCTGTGCTGCCTATGGGTCAGACACTGTTCTAGGTACAAATCCAATACATCCTAAAGGTGAATTTATTATCTTCCCTCCCTCAAACCAGATTTTATCTATTATAATCCCTCAGTGGTGGCACAAACATCCATATCCCAGGTAGACACCTGTGGGAGTCCCCCTGGAATCTGTTTCTGTCACCTTCAACCATGTGTTTATCAATGGTCAAATTCCTTTATGTGTATTTTCACTATTTTTTTTCTTTCAGCAGTAGAGATTGAACACAGGGTCCCACATATGCCAGGTAATTGTTCTACCATTGAGATACATAGCTTTTCAATTTGCATACCTTTTATTTCATTTTACAGTCATTTTTTATTTTGTGACATTCTCACTAAATTGCCCAGGGTTACTCTGAAATTGCCATCCTCCTATCTCAGCCTCTGAAGTGGCTGGGCTTACAGGTGTTCTCCATTGCACCCAGTCCTGTCACCAAAATTTAAATGTTTATTATCCCTTACAAATCTTATCTTAATGACTTTCCTTTGTGATCCCTTTCACCTATACTTTCTTCCTCTGATTTTACAATGCTGGCTTCCCATTATTCAGACCTTAATTTGAATGTCATCTTTCCAGTGTTATCCTCTTCAACCTGCTCTATTCAGCTGGTACCCAGCCCTATTCTCAATATCATTACCTTCTTAGCACTATTCTACCTGATAAGTTATTTCTACTTTCTTTTCTTTTTATATTTCTTCATTACTAGAATCTGAACTCCACAAGTACAGGGATCTTATCTATCATGTTCACCTGTATTCTAGACACTGGGGGTATGACCAACTTTATTATCACTCTATTCATCTGGCAAATATTCAACCCTGGTAAGACTCAATTCTCTAACTCTTCCCCACCTGCAGCCAACACACACCATGCTGCCTGGTCTCCTGAACTTTAACTTCAAGTGGCCCTCACTGCTGCTTGGCAATGATACTATATTCCTCCTGTCCATTCACGCTTCCTTAGACAATTACTCCACATCTTTCTATTCTCAAACTCCCAACACCACTCCCACACAAGCTCACCAGATGCCATTCTTATTTCATTTAGACAAAAGAGTCAGGAGAGATCAGCTGCTGTCACCACCAAATTTGTTTTCATACTGTGCCTTCTACTGTCTAGGCCAACCCTTCTACTTGTGCATTAGATCCCACCTCCTCTCACTCAAGAACATTATCCTGGTATCATTAGATTTTATCTCCACTGGATCATTCCCATCAGCATTCAATATGCTCTAACATCACCATCTTAAAACAAAATAAACTGCTCTTGACCTGGTAGTTACTGCTACCAATTTTCTGCTTCCTTTTACATCAAAACTCTTCAAAAGGGGTGAGATGGTCTGTCTCCACCTTCTTTCCTCTCATTCTCTTTATTTATTCACTCCAGTCAGGCACTGGACCTCTTGCCAAGAGCACTGAAAACCACAATGTTGTTCAATTTAGTGCTTATTTTCTATCCTACCTTTACTCCACATCTTAACTCCATTTGATGCAGACCATCACTTTTGAAACCCTTATTCCTTTGGTCTTAGGGATACTATATTCTTAGTTCTCATACTATTTCACTGGCTGTTCTTAGTCTGTTCTGCTGCCTCCACTTCTCAATTTCTAAATATTAGTTAACAAAGGATTAGTCTTTTTATATTGTTACAGTCACAGTCATGGTCTTGGGGATATTAGAACTTAAGCTCCATCCTAAAATTATGATTTCCTTATCTGTGCTCAGTTCTAACCCTTTCCCTTGAACTCTAGAATACTCTATCCAGTTAACTATTCAAAACCTATACTTGGATCTGTATTACTGTCTCATTATACTCTATCCAAAATTGATTTGTTTTTTTCTCAACATGAATTCCTTTTGAAAAAAACCTTTCAATACATATATTTTACAAATTTCAATGGACATAATAAATTTACATATTTATGGAATACAGTGACATTTTGTTATGTGTATACAATGTGAAACAATCAGATCAGGGTAATTGATTTCTTAATCACCTCAAAAATTTATCATTACATTGTGTTAGAAATATTCACTACCCTCTATACTATTTAGAAATATTCAACTAATTATCATCAACCATAAGAACCCCATTGTGCTAGAGAGCATTAGAAGTTATTCCTCCTATCCAACTGCACCTCTGTGCCCATTAACCATTCTTTCTTCATTCCCTTCTTCTTCTCACTCTTACTAGACTCTGGTAATCATTATTCTACTCTCCACTTCTATGACAACAACTTTTTCAGTTTCCACATTTAAGTGAAAATATGTGGTGTTTTTTGTGTATGACTTATTTCACTTAATGTCTCACAGTCTCATCCATGTAGCTCTAAATGATAGAATTTCATCCTTTTTTGGCTTAGAAATATTCTACTGTATATATATATATATATATATATATATATATATATATATATATATCACATTTTCTTTATTCATTCATCCACAAAGGGGCACCTAGGTTGATTCCATATTTTGGCAATTATGAATACTGTTATAATAAACATGGAAATGATATCTCTTTGACATACTGGTTTTATTTCCTTTGACTATACACTCAGTAATGTAGTGGCTAGATCATATGGTGGCTCTACTTTTCATTTTTATTGTTTTTTTTTTTTTTTGAGGAGCCCCTTAGTGTTTTTCATAATGGCTGTAGTAATTTACATTCCCACCAGCAATGTATGAGAGTTCTCCTATGTCTGCACACTTGTCATCATAAAAATGAACTCATGATATTCCCCAAACTCTTCATTCTGTCTTCCTCCTTCCATATGGCAACTCCATTCTACCACATGCTAATGTCAAATCCTTGAAATCATCTTTTATTCTCCTATTTCTCCCCAAATCTCAATTTCTGAATCTTGTAGACATTACCTGTTCAATTATCTACTCACCACACCACTATTATCATGCTGGCCCCCAAATTATCATCTTTTGCCTAGACTGTTGCAGTAGTCTCCAACCTGAAGTCTCTTCTTCTCCCCTATATGCTCATTTCATACAGCATTCAGAGTAAAACTTCCAAATGTTTTATGTGACTTGCACACCTGGTCTCTCAGTTAGCCTTTGTCAACTATATTTTAAATGCTAGACTCATTATATCAATGGTCTACTTAGTTTGTTAAAGTTAAAAATAATCAGTATCCTTTTGTTTAAGTGGCAGGTGGTTGATATCATTACTTTATGAGATAAATTTAGTGCATGAGAATCTGGATGGGAGGAAATAAGTCAAACAGAGAACAGGATGCAAAAAACACTCAGTAGCAGTATCATAGAACAGAGGATCTTCCAGAGAAGTCACCAAAAGATATAAATCATAAGGTTTTGAGAAAACACCCAAATAGGGGAGTAAAACAGGGACTTAGGATGCCTTTGCTAAAAAGCCCTGTCTCTACTCTTGGACTTGCTGATGCCCAATGGATAACTAAAAGCAGAATAAAGTTTGGCATCTCTGACTTTGTTTAGTATTTCTCTCTTTTTTTACCTTATTAAACTTTGGGTCAGAATCCTGCTCATCTCTTAGGCTTTCATATGGCCTACAGCTAACATGAAACAGGTCAGGGGATTTCAGAGTCTAAACCAATTTATCACTAGAGTCAACAGAATTGAGAACGCTCCTGAGAACCGAGTAGCCATTCCAGCCCTCTACCCAAGAATTCCGGACTGACCTTGAGGCCGACTCACAGCTCCAGCTCCGAGACATCCTCAGCCTGCGCCCCCTGGCAGCTGCGCAGTGCCCGCTGGGTCCTCCCCCACGCACCAGAAAGGCCAAGCATGCAGGGCCCCAGGCCGAGCCTCTCCCAGCCAGTTGGAGGGCGACGTGCTCGGCTCCTCACTAGCCCCACAGGCGAAGGGCAGGCCCGAGGTGGTGCGGATTCGGGTGGAGGAGAAGGACTTAGCTAGTGCAACCTGATGGGTAAGTGGGCTCCCGGTGACAATCGCTCAGACCCGCCAACTCCTGGGCACTGGCCTTTTGCGGCCAGGTCATAAGGGCAGCTTTCCCGTGGGCCCTGGGCCTTTGGTCTGCTGGCGGTGGGTGGGTGCGGATGGTGCCAAGCCCCAGCAGTGCCCATGGGCCTAGGTCCCATCCAGTTGGCCTGGCCGGTGGGAGGGGAGACTTGCAAAGGTGTGTGAAGTGCAGGCCTCAGAATAGGGTCTGCGTCCTGGCACCCCAGACTGTGCGATTGCACTTCAGGTTCTAGTGGTTTGGAGGCCTGGCCTGTGCCAGGCTTTGGTAAAAACTGAAAACTCATGTTCCACTTTTGATTTCTTCTCCGTTGACTGTGCAGGTGCAGTTGATGATTTGCCACTGGTTAATCACCCTCAAGGCTGTATTTTGACAAATGCAAACAAGCAAAAGTTTGTAGGCTCCTTACTGCACCTGTTGTTGATTTCAGGTCCACCCGACCTCCTCTTGGTCTTCTAAGCTTGGAGAGTGCGGATAGTGACCCACAGCACCCACCCTCCATCCAGCCTCTCCTAAACTCCTTTTCCTTATTTATCAGACCCAGAAAGTGGTGGTGCCTTAGTGGAGTGACAGAATCACACTCAATAATAATATAGCCCTTTACTCATCATTCTATTGAGATGCTAATGAGAGCATGCTATTGGGTGTTGGGTGCGGGAAACAACAAAGCAAAGATGGGCCCTGTCCACTGAGTTTCTTGATTAGTGAACCAGTGCTTTTCAAAGTATGAAAGCAAGCCTTTATTCAGCTCATACTCATGCACTAAATATCACAGGAGTGTGAGGTTTTGTTGTTCTCTGAAGGAAACAAAAGGTATAGTTCTCTGTTCTGCTTAGAAGAGTGATGGATGTGGATGGATGGAGATGGTGTATCTCTGAAGAGTAGGAGTCTGGCAGAGTGTTTATCCAATCTAAGTATGAATTTTTGTGTTCAGCGTGTCTTGACTAAAGTGTAAATGGCTAAGTGCTTGCCTATCAACAGTGTGTGCATGTTGATATCCAGCCACAGAGAAACCTACATGTGGATATGAGTTAGTGAAAATGAGTAGACAAGAGGTGTGAAGATGGAGAGGGTGAGATAGAATGAGTAAAAGCATAAGTATATTAGGAAAATTAGTGGGGGTATTTATCAACTGGTGTTTATAAACTGATAGTGTAGGGAAAGAAACAGAAAGTAGAAGTAGCCTAAGGCATGATTATTGAATATTGTAACTCATAATTCCTATTTACCAAAATAAATTAATATTTTGGGAAACTACTCTTTGTGAGTTAAAATTTTTAATTTTCCTAATTCCAGAAGTAGTTCATGTTCTTTGTAAACTATTTGGGGAAATAGCCTATGCTTTTGGTTGTGCCAGTGATTTCAGGTTGGTTCCTGGATTCCTGGTCATGAAGGTTGATGCTACCTTAATGAACAAATTCTACGGTAGTTACTCAGTAGTTGTACCAGGAAACTAAACCTGGAGGCTACTCTTCTAGCCCTTCCAACAATTTTATGGTGACTTAATTCCCTATATTAAATTATTTTCTGCCTAACATTTTTGGATTTTTTTTTAATTTTTGCAGTTGTCTCAAGTATTAAATACTGTTATCTTTGTGGATATAGATTCATATTTTAATTAAATGTCTTTTATGGTAATTACAGATTCACATTCTGTTTAAAAAATACAACAGAGATCCCATGTAACCTAACTCAGTTTCTCCAATGGTAATATCTTGCAAAATTATTTAGAATATTATAGCCCAGACATTTACTTGATATAGTCAAGAGCCTGAACATTTCTGTTACTGGAGTCCTAGGACAGAGGCCTAACTCCGGAGATCCAACAGATCAGGTTTGACCACTCTTCCAAAAAACTAAACAAAAAAGGTAATTATGAAAACATGCCAGGGCCTCTGTCCTCCTTTTTTATATACTGCAACATGCATATATTTTATCCTTTCTTTGATGTAGGTCAAAAGAGGCTTGACACCTGAGGAGATTTCAGGAAGCAGGTTCATTGACTGCAGGGTCCAGGGTGGCTCTTTATATCCAGTGGGAGGAGGGAGTTGGAGGTTTAACATGGCTTTTGCTTTCTGATCCATCCCCTAGACCAGGTTTCATAAACTTTTATCAAGAAAACAGAAATAATATCTTTTTGTACAATAAGCTTGCAGACTAACTCTGACACACCTTTTGTGTGCAAACCAGGCATTTACAAGAAAGGGCTAGCTTCAAACCCCAAGACATCCTGCTGATCTGACAAGAGCAAAAGCTTAATTATGGCAAGGGTTTTTGGGTGGGGGTATCTAGTCTGCTTCACTATAGTCACCTCCTAATCACAACTGGTAAAATTCTCCTTTCCTAAAGATGTGTGTGATTTGATTGGGTAGTCCAGGATAATTCAGTACAATCTTCCCATCTCAATACCCTGAACTTTAATTGTGTCTGTGGTCTTTTTTGCCAAATAAAGTAACATACTCACTGATTTTGGGGCCTGCACATGAATTCTTTGAAGGTCACTCTTTATCTACCACTCCAACCTTTAATTTTGAACTATTTATAGATAGATGCTCATACATTTCCATTCTTATCTCTGCTTCTCTGTTGAAGCATACAGTCCTACTTTTATTTTGTCCTTTAGCATGTGACACTCCACAACCCAGTAGTGCTAGGTTGTAGGAAGGCCAGAGAAGGTGCTTGAAAACAGCTTGGGAGACATGATTCATTGGGGAAAGCTTATAGTAGATCAGTTGCAGCTCCAGTAAGAGTTCCATGGCAACAGAAATACTGAGAACATCTGTGTCTCTTAAGGTGCTTCTCCAAGCAGTACCTCTCTTTCTGTGGTGTTTTGCCTAGTGTCACTGCCCAAATGAGTGACATGTGTCCTTTCCCCAGTGTCCTCAAATTTTTGCTCATCCCCATTCAGGGAGGAGGGGGCTTATGCATTAGACTGAAGAAACAGTGACATCAGCATTAGTTTGCTTATATGACCAACATTCCAAGGAGCAACTGACCCAGTGTACAAGCAAGAAAGTAGATTCTTACACATAACACTAACTTTCCCTAGTCCCAGTGTGCATGAGAGAAATCCAGTGTTGTTTAAGATAATATGTATCTGAACTTTCCTTATCAGGTTTGCTCTCATTGTTCCATTAATTTTGGTAGGTTTTTGGGAACAGAAAGGAAGCATTCAGGGTCATGATGTTTTAATGTTCCCCTTTTCTTTAGTAACAACACAGCACAAATGGCAAATTCAGATAGTGTCATTAATCAAGCATGTAAACTAACCATATATTGCTTGTGAAGTTGCATCATTACCAGGGGCACTTCATTTCCAGGAAAGGACAATGGCAAGGGCTGGGTATTAGAGAACAAATCCCAAGCTGAGTTTCTCATCTATCAAGTGGATAATATAAAAGCAACAGGCTATTTTAGGGCTTTTATTGGTGACCCAAGTCTGCACATAAAGTACTTTGGAAATCAGCTAATGTTTTTATACATAGAACTTCCCGGTAAAGATATGGGTAGTAAAGTTTGACATTAAGGGAATGTAAGCCATGTTCTTCATTCAGAGTCTTAGAGCTTAGCCCATATATATGTCTACTCTCTGATTTTGCTGTATTTTTTTTAATTCTAGGAATTCATCTACACCCTTATCAATTAGAGGGAGTTAACTGACTGGTCCAATGCTTCCACTGTCAGAATGGCTGCATCCTGGAAAATGAGATGGGCCTTGGTAATACCTGCCAGGTATGTTAGTGTGGAACAAGCACTGTTCACCTCCACCTATATACCTCCTCACATTTCATTACCATCTTAGCTATTAGCTACAAGATCTACTTTTATATTAGAATGTAAAATGCCTCACTTTTATTAAGAGATCACAACCTTGGCGTTGATTTTTCCAGTTGTGGGGGTGCTTAAGAATCATGTCATTACCCTTATTTTATATGAGCTTTGACATGTATCTATGAGAAGAGTTAATTACTTGAGTGAGAAGTGCAGTTAATGGGCCCATGCTAGGACTTTTCTCTTTGTTTTATGTATACTTGTCCAAGGATCAAATTGACTCTGACCTCCTTAATAACACTTTATGAAGTTAACAGTATTGCTTCTAATTTTAATCTCCCTTCCTCAGTGGAGGTGGGTTGGGGTGGGGCTGCTTCCCATTTTTATACTCTGATAGAGGAATGAAGAGAAAGTACACTAATTTCCAAAATACAACTTAGCCATCTAATGACCTTAAAAGGGGTTGAGGTATGGGGCTAGGGTTTTAGCTCAGTGTTAGAGAACTTGCCTAGCATGTGTGAGGCCCCTTGTTCAGTTATCAGCACCACATATAAATAAATAAAATGAGGATCCATCGACAACTAAAAATTTTTTAAAAAAACTGTTTCAGGTGAGGTAGAGCCTAGAAACCTGGAGAATCAGAGGTGGTCCCCTTGGACATTGATCAGTATGTGGTGTGTTGAAAATTGATGTCTCTGTCAGGATAATCAGCAATACTGTCCTGGGTTGACATATGTGGGCTTGGATTAAAGGAAAGTTCAGTCACGACATCACTTAGGTTAATCACACAAGGATTACATATCTGAAGGATACCAAAGATATCCTTGAATA
Source organism: Sciurus carolinensis (assembly GCF_902686445.1). Lineage (NCBI taxonomy): Eukaryota > Metazoa > Chordata > Mammalia > Rodentia > Sciuridae > Sciurus > Sciurus carolinensis. The sequence continues at coordinate 1,245,650 of NW_025920125.1, read as the reverse complement.
ATTATGATATATGTTACAGGCAGCTTGATCAGAAATTAGGAAGATAAAAACTTCCTAATCCCAAGAAAGTTTCACCAGTTGTCACTGGTGAGAATGAGCAAGGGTCTCATAACCTTTTTAGAAGTTCACCATCTCCTCAAATGCTCACCTTACATATATATATTTTGAGCTGCAGCAGTGCTGCATGTATGCTAGTCTGATAATATGTTGAAGGCTACTTTATTTAGTCCAGGTATACCTCATCAATCTTGGCATTATTCAGACCACAATATGACATCTCAGTAGGGTCCCCTGAGATTCATCACTGATCCCTCTTAGTTTTCTTGGGCAAAGAAAATGTTCCTGTTTTATTCCTGCTCTGAGAATTATGAAAGTAGAATAAAACTCAGATTCCTGGAGGTGAGGTGTCCTTCCTATAATCTCTTTTGTCTCAGTCATTGAAATTTTTCTACTGACTTCATTGAGAGCCAGAAAATTCCACTTGTCCCTTGCCTTTTCAGCTCTAGTTTAAATTCTTTAAATATATACCAACTCCCAATCTGTTTTGGTAGAAGTATGTAGAATTTTTGCATCTACAGTTTGAAGAAAATTGGTTTGCAGTTTTCCTTTCTTATAATAATTTTGTCTGGTTTTAGTATTTTGGTAAATCTGGCCTCATAGAATAAGTTGAAAAGTGTTCCTCTTAAGTTTTCAGGAAGAGTTTATGTAGAATTGTAATTGTTTATTTTTTAGATGTTTGATAGAATTCACTAATGACTCCAAATTAATTTTGTAGACACATCTAATTTTTGGTAATAAAAGATAATTTTTTTTCTAAATTGTATCCTCAGGGAATGCTAAACACAATGATTTTAATCCAGTAGAGTAACTTATTAGAGGGTTCCTCTGAGCACAGTTTGGGCTGGGATAGTTAAATAAGAAAATTATTTCCTTTATGAAATTAATATGATCATGTCCAAAAAAGTGAACTGCCACTATATCACCATGGCATTCTAACCACCTGCAAGCAGCAAGGTATATTTTATATCAATAAAATTATAGTGCACATATAGCTCATAGGGTTTCTATTTGTTAATGTACCACTGCCACTATAATGTTGCATTTTATTATATTCACAATCATTTTCAACTGGCTGCATAAAATGCCATCATGATAATTTATAATTTACTTAAATATTCTATTGATAGGAGTCATGAGTCCCCCCTTTTTTGGGGTTACTTAAGTTAATTTTGATGTGAACATCTTTGAGCATATAGTTTTCACAGGATTTAGAATATGAGCCTTAGGGCCTATGTTTTCCTCAGAAATTCACAGTATTTGGGGATGCAAGCTCTTCAAATGTTTTCATTTGTTGAGAGTATGTTTTTTTTTTTGTATATCACAGCAAATTTAGAGTCATAAGTGGCTTCAGGCATCTCCTGAAGTATGCCCATTTGACTTTACAAGTTTCATTTTATACCCATACTTCTTATGAGAATCATTTATTGTCTATTTTCCCCATTTGAATGTGTGTTCTAGATATGAGCATAGACAAATATGGTGTAACAAATTCCACTGTTCAGTATAATTATAACGTACCAACTAAAAAATACCAAGAGCATTTATAGGTTTTGTTCACATAGAACTTGAGCCAATAGAAGGTACTCTATGAATTTATACATAAGGAAGGAAAACACAGAAGGCAGGAGACAGTTGGGAAGGAAGGAAAACACTCTCATCAGGGCAGCTGGGCCAGCAGCAGAGGACACAATGTGTAAGTCCTGTTTATAGTCAGGTCTTAGCATTTCTGGCTTTATGTTTTCAAGTATGCCTTCTCTTTTCCATCAGTTGTGCTGGTTTCATTGATTTCTGTTTTTTCCTGACTTTTTTTTTCTTGTGTTAGAAGTTCAATTACATGAATATTGAGCCTTATTGCTTGTTAACTCCTGAAGTAATTGAACACCATCAATTCCCTCAGCAAGCTCACTGAAGCTTACCTAATTTTGCTCTAGGAATGTACTAGTGTCCTAATGTGTGAAAGATTGTACATAATTTCTTTATGAAGCAAGTCATATATAAGAGTTTGTGTTTTTAACCTACAGCTGTGGGAACTTTGTTGTTTCTTATGGGAAAATGTGATCAAAACTGCCTTCTTGCCTTGTTTCAGATGATTACACTCATAATTTACTTGGCAGGAAGGTTAAATGATTAAGGATCATTTCTGAGTCTCTGTCTTCTGTCAGTTTTGAACAACTGGAAAAAAGAAATGGAAAGATACAGAGTAGATGTAGCTGGACTTGTATTATTTATTTTGATATTTTTCTAAATGATGTGTAAAATATCATAAATCAAAATCGTATCATATTCAATGATTTTATTCCAGAATGCTTGAATTAAAACATTGTAGGTTAAGACACAGGATCTGATGTGGGGGTATCCAATGTGTGTTACTGTTACCATTCTGCAATTTCAAGGCTAGTACTTGCTTATTTTTTGTTCCTGTATTTATTCATTACTGCCTGATTTTGAGATAGATATCCTCTAGCATGACAATCAATGTCTTTGTTTCCTTTCTTTTAAATATTTTTGAAAATTTTTCTTAATGGTTGCCCTAGTGATTATAATAAACCTTTTCATTTAAATTAATTTTATACAGATTGATGACAACAATTTCAATAGTACCTAAAGCTTTACTTCAATTATCTTTCTACCTTCATATTGCTCTTATTGTCATATAAATTGCATCTTTTGGTATCATAAATAAAATTTACTTATAAAGGGAGAAACTGTCCTTCCCACAGAAACATAGGAAGTAACTTAAATGAGAAACATAACTGCATTTTCAGTTAGCACAAGATCCTCTGAGACCTGATCTTTCTCTCTGCTTAGCACAGACATTCTGCTGAGATTTAACCTTATTCTAGATAACAATTCAGACTCCCAGTATTATTTCTGAGATCAGCACCTAATGAATGGGATCTGCACATTGCAGTCCTTTCATGACATGCACACACCATCTCATGGCTCTAGCATTTGTGTTCATCTGCCTCTTTTCTTGGATTTAGATTTGAACCAGGTCTTTCCTGTATAATGTATGCAGGGGACAAGGAGAAAAGAGCACATCTTCAGCAAGATCTAAAGCAGGAGTCATTTTCATGTGCTGCTGACTACCTATGAGGTATTCATTTGTTTCTCTAAAGCAAGAATTCTAACCTGGGTCCTTAGAAGTTGTAAAATCCATTGAAATTATATTTAAAATTTTTTGATAGCACATATTTTTCTAGGGGGACAGCCTACCTCCATCAAGTTCTAAAAGAGGGACTGTGACCAAACAAAGTGAAGGATCACTGTGCTTCAAGTTAACTAGATATATTTTCCTCTTTTTCCTGGTGGATCAAGGGGGAAAGCTTCCCCCTTAAAGTTAAAGAGACACTTTAACTTCATCTTTTGACAACTAGCAGGAGGCCTGCAGTCAGGTGAGAGGGTTTTGTATACAGAGGCATCATGTTTGATAATGAGATTATAGGAATGGGGGATACTTAATTCTAGTCTCATTTTGTATCCTTGTTTAAACTAAGACTGGGTAACTGTAAGACCTTCCACTTAACCATATCTCCCTTCTGTTCATATGACAGTGCTAGTTTAGAAGTTGGTCTTATGTGTTTTTTTAGAGTTAAAAAGTTAAAAGACTTAGAGCCTGTGGTTTAAGAGAGTTAAGAAGAAATAAGAAACTAGCTTATTAATATCATAAATTATCAATTGCAGTGTTTTTATTTTTTTTGTTTCTTATTTTTTTTTGTACCAGGGATTGAGCCCAAGGGTGTTTAACCACTGAGCCACATTTCCAGCCCTTTTTATTTTTCATTTAGGACCAGGTCTCACCAAGTTTCTTAGGACCTCATTTAAGTTGTTGAGGCTTGCTTTGCACTGGTCATTCTCTTGCCTCAGTGTCCCAAAATCATTGGGATTGCAGCTATGCACCACCACTCCCAACAATACTAGTCTTTTTAATGTGTCTTCCTTAATTTTTTAGATTTGCTTAAAAGATGCACCATTTCTAAAATAGTGTCTATATTGTACTCTGTCAGAAACTGTGCTGCATGTGTGGAAGTCTTATCTCTTCTTACATTGTCTGGTACTTTCTCATTTTCCTGATATGTCTGGTTTGTCCTCTTTGGGTCCTGTTTATTCTTAGGCAGACATAGTGGTGGTCTTTTGTTCTAATCTCTACTCATTAGCTATGTATCCTTAAGTTAGCTATTTAATTTCCTTGAACGTCAGTGTCCTCAATGGTAAAGAGGGGATAACAGTTTTTCTTTGGATGACTGTTGTGAGAACTGAGATTACATCTACATGGTTGGTGTTTAGTACAGTCCAAGTATTTTTTTTTTGTTTCTTTTTGTTTTGGTACTGGGAATTGAATCAGGAGTTTTCTATCACTGAGCTACATCTCTAGTCCTATTTTTTTTAATTTTAACATGTTGAGACAGGGTTTCTGTGAGTTGCTAAGGATGGACTTGAATTTGTAATCCTCCTGCCTCAACTCCCAGAATCTCCAGGATTATGGGTGGGTGCCACAGTATCCTGTCTACACACTAGATTTGTTACCTTGTAACTTGCATAGACATCTTTTAGGACTGCTATTTGGAGATTTTACTGTAATATAGGAGGCCTTTCCTGGAAATAACAAAGTTCTGTGGTATATATACACAATGGAATATTATAAAGTCAAAAAGAAGAATAAAATTATGGCATTTGCAGGTAAATGAATGGAATTGGAGAATATCATGCTAAGTAAAATAAGCCAATCCCCAAACCCAAAGGTCAAATGTTTTCCCTGATCAGTGGATGATAATACACAGTAGGGGTGGGGGGTCTGGGGTAAGAGAAGAATGGAGGAACTTTAGATTATGTAGAGGGAAATGAGAGGTGGAAGGAGGTCGGGGTATGAAAGATGGAATGAGGCAGACATCATTACTCTGTTTAAATGTATAATTACACTAATGGTGGGAATCTACATCATGTCCAACCATATAAACAAAAATTGTACCCCATTTTTTTATGTACAATGAATTAAAATGCAGTCTAGAAAAATAAAAAAAACCTTAAAAAAGGAAATAACGAAGTAGCAATCAGTGCTATAGAATTATCTTTTAGAAAGGATGTGTGAAGTATACTCCTAATTTGTCATTTTAAATTACATTTTGGTAGCACGGATTGAACCCAGGAACACTTTACCACTGAGCTGCATGCCCAGCCCTTTTCATTATTTAGTCTGAGATAGTCTTACTAAGTTGTTGAGGCTGGCCTCAAATTGCCATCCTCCAGTTTCCCAAGTAGTTGTCATTATAGATATGCACCATCCTGCCCTGTTTGCTGCTTTGCCATTCAGAAGGCTTTGTTTTCAGAGTGCCTTATCAATATTTTAAATATTTTTTGCTCATCTAGGTTGTTGCACATGGGTTTCTGTTGTAATCTTATTTTGAAGCACTAAAGACTAGGTCATAGATTTTATGACTATGTAGTATTTTGTTTTATTTAATTTACATTTAAATGAGTATATTATCTTTTCTTCAGAACAGTATATGCTTTTCCTCTTTTTATTCTTTTACTTTATTTCTTTAATGTCATGTCATGTTAATTTTGTGTCATTTCAGTTTATGGCGCTGGGCATTGAAACTCTGGCCTCCCACTAGGTAGGCAACTGCTCTACCACTAGTTTTTTCCCCATATCTTCTTTTTTTTTTTTTTTTAAGGAGGGAATATCTAAATATCATTTAATTTTTTTTGTTTGTAGGGATTTTCTTTTTTTTTATTGTAAACAAATGGTATACATGTTGTTTCTCTGTTTGTACATGGAGTAAAGCCATATCATTTGTGTAATCTTCTTTATATTCTTAATATCCTACTTAACTTTTTTGAAGTCTCTCCATGAAAAGGAACTGTTGAGAGTTACTGGTAAAAACCAGGAAAGTAAGTCATTGAGCTACCTCATAAGCCAATAGAGGGATAAGCAGTATAAAGATATCCATGATACAAGGTAATATATGTCAAGTCTCAAAAGATATTAAAATAAGTACATAAATGTTCTTGGGTACTTTTTATAAATTGTCCCATTTAGGCTTCATGAAAACCCTAGTAGGCAGGTATTATTCATTTTACAAATGAGTAAATTAACAGATCAGTTTTCCCAGTAAGGCAGAGCAGACATTTGAGCAGACATTCAAACCCAGCACTTAGTGTCATGGTTCTTCTTTCTAAGAGAGCTTCTCTAAGTATCTAGAAGCACTGGAGTGTCACCTTATTCTGCATTTTTTATATACATTTTTATATATCAATCTGTTCTGAATGCATTTCTGAGTGGAGTAAAGAACCTTAGTAACAAAGGGATATTAATAATGTTGATTTATAGTAAGAATCCCACAACATAGGTATATTCTTTCAGTATATTTGTTAAGGTTTTATTTCTCCATTACTATATTGTACATTTAGAAAATAATTACCTTTGATGAGTGATTCAGCCCACCTTCATTCATTGAACCAAATCCACCTCATTTGGCCTTCTGCATTGAATAAGCATTTTTAGATGTTTGTGTTCATACAAACCTGTGTTTAGTCCTTCCAAAGGAATAGGATCTAATCTACTTTGAATGGTACTATAGTATGGACACTCAGCACCTATGTCATAACCACTGTCCAAACTCACTGGGACCCTATCTCCTTTTAATCCTTAAATGCATCCCCTGCTTCCACTGCCCAGTGCTCTCCTTGGACTTCCTGTCCTGTCTTTGAACCCCCAGATCACTCTTCACCTGCACAACTCTCATTAGGTAAATGGAAGTAGGCACCTCTGTTTCTCTGAATTTTCTCTGTAGCCTCAGAGGAAGAAGTCTTCCTTTTTATAGACCAGCCTATACACAGATCTTTCTTTTAATTTTTCAGGAATTGTTCTTTATCCACTATTTTGATTGACCCACTTAGGTTTACAAGTACAAAAACATTCCAGTGGGATTCCATAATGTTACATACAAAATTAAAAGTTAAAATTCGTATAACATATTTTATTGTCTTTTGCATGGTTTTCACATTTTTAAAAAGGAATTCAATATTTATATCTTTTTATTTATTACACAAGTATTTTTGCAGCATAGTGTTTATCAATTATCACCTATTATTAGATATTTAGTTTATTTTTCAGTTTTTTGCTATATTGTAAGTATTACTTCTTAGAATATCATCCAGTCCTTTTCCATATTTTGGATTGTTTTTAACAGCTTTCCACCAGTAGCATCTGTTTAAAATATGATTTCATGACTATCTTCTTGAGAAATTGCTGTCATAACCTACAGTACTACAAAACATACTCTGGGAGTAACCAGGAATGACCTCTATGCTAACAAGTTCAGTGTCAGCATCTTCTTGAACATACCTGTGATCCAATTCACCACTCCTCCATTTTAATGTCTCTTGATTTTCCTTATGGGTTTGAATCTTAGCTCTACCTTTATGATCTTGACATATTTATGTAACCTTTCTGAATTTTAGTCTCCTTGTTGGCACAATTATGGTTGCTTATCTTATTCTTTTGGATTGAATAACACATAAAGCCACAAGCACAATGTCTGGTACATAGTACAAGATTATAAATGTATCCTTTTCTTTTTTGTCTCTGGCCCCTTCCTGCATAGATCTTTCTCATCTTGGTAAAAGGGAAAAAAAAGCACTTTGTAACCTCTGAGATAGGAAGATCATGATTCCAGTTATATTTCTAACAGATGGGATTACTGTTAGTCTTTCTAACAAGTCACAATTTTGTAGTAAGATGTGGTTGTGAGAAAAGTGTTTGAGCTATCCAAAAATGAATGTTTGGATTTTCTCTCACAACTTCACATGGAGTATTCTTGTTGTGGATGAAGCTCACAGATTGAAAAACCAAAGTTCTCTGCTGCATAAGACACTTTCAGAGGTAAACCCAAAGGATAGTCTTAGTTTTTATATAACCCTCCTTCATTTTTTAATTGACTTTATTTCTTAGAGCAAGTTAGGTTTCCAACAAAATTGAGTAGAAGATATAGAGAGTTTCCATATGTCCCCTGCCCCTTTACAAACATGCTCCACCCATTCTCAGCACCTCCCTGAAAAGAGATGTTAAAACCAATGAACCTGCACTGATATATCAGAGTAACCCAGAGTCCATAATTTATGGAATCACTTTTACTATTGCACATACTTTGATTTTTGAAAAACAGGTATTGACATATATCCACCATTATAGTATCACACAGAATGGTTTCACAGGCTTAAAAATTTTATATCCCATGTATTCATTGTTCCTTCTCCCTTCTAACTCCCCTTTGAAAGCATGTAGTTTAGGTCTATACATAGTCAACTAAA